>NW_007084848.1:221093-246387 GCF_000164805.1 Carlito syrichta
TGCAGCCTCCACCTGCTGGGCTTGGGCGATCCTTCCGCCTCAGCCTTTGGAGTAGCCGGAATTACAGTCATGCGCTACGATGCCCGGCTGTTTTTTTTTTTATTTATTGTAGAGATGAGGTCTCGCCAAGTTGTTCAGGCAGGTCTCGAATCCGCGGGCTCAGGCAATCCACTCACCTCAGTCTTCCAAACCGTGGGATTACAGGCTGAGCCACCGAGCCCAGCTGTGGAACTGTTTTTTTTCTTGATAGTGTAGTGATGGCAAGACTATGCATTTGTCAAGATTTGAAAAACAAAAAGACTTTCACCGCACATTGGAAAACCAACGATGAAAATAAAACTTAACAAATCATTAAAAGAACCTTAAAAAATGAAGGACATACCCTCATGGAAATTGGAACTGGCATCCAATTCCTGAACAAAACACAAAACCCACAGGCCATAAGAGATAAGATAGACAAGTGGGACCTCATTAAACTGACAAGCTTCTGCAAAGCCAAAGAAACCATCAAGAGAGCAGGGAGACAGCCTACAGACTGGGAAAAAGTATTTGCCAACACCAAGTTTGACAAAGGCTTAACATCTTGGATCTACAAGGAACTCAAACATGCTGAAAAGAAAAAACAAACAACCGCATTATATAATGGGCAAAAGATATGAACAGACACTTCACAACGGAAGACATCCGAGCAGCCAACAGACACATGAAAAAATATCCAACCTCACTAATTATCAGGGAAATGCAAATCAAAACCACACTGAAATACTACCTAACTCCAGTCAGAATGGCAATTATCAATAACTCAAAAAATAACAGTTGCTGGAGAGGGTGTGGCGAAAAGGGAACAATTCTACACTGTTGGTGGCAGTGCAAACTAGTACAACCTCTGTGGAAAAGAGTATGGCGATTCCTAAAAGCTCTAAATATTGACCTCCCATATGACCCCGCAATCCCCCTACTGGGAATATACCCTCAAGAACTCAAGTCACTCTATAAAAAAGATACCTGCACACATATGTTTATCGCAGCATTGTTCACAATTCCAAGAACCTGGAAGCAACCATGCTGTCCTTCAAAAGAGGACTGGATTAAAAAAATGTGGTACATATACACAATGGAATACTACGCATCCATAAAAAAGAACAAAATCATGAATTTTGCAGCAACCTGGATGGAACTGGAGTGTATAATACTGAGTGACCTCTCACAGAAACAAAGATCTGAGTATCACATGTTCTCACTCATATAGTGAACCTTGAACATCCAATGTAATACTATAAGAAAATGACTGACCGTGGTGGGAAACTATGGGGGGGAGGAGAAGGGAGATGGGATTAATGGTAGTAAATATCTGTCTGGGGATGGGGAGACACTTCTTATCAACAAGGGTGCCTGAAGGAAGCATATTTGTATACCTAATCCTTAACTGTACTCCACAATATCATAATAAAAAATATTGATAAAAAAATTTTAAAAATAAAATAAAATGAGGAGTTTATCC
This sequence comes from Carlito syrichta, assembly GCF_000164805.1. Lineage (NCBI taxonomy): Eukaryota > Metazoa > Chordata > Mammalia > Primates > Tarsiidae > Carlito > Carlito syrichta. The sequence continues at coordinate 222,595 of NW_007084848.1, forward strand.
AGAATTCTTGGAGTGGGCACAAAATACAATCATATGTATCCTTATAAGAAAGAAGTAGAGGGAAGTTTGACAGACAGAAGCAGAGAAGATCAAGTGATCACAGAGGCAGAGATTGAAATGATAAGCCCACAAGCTAAGGAAGCAAGCAGCCATCAGGAGCTGGAAGAAGCAAGGACTCCAGAGAGAGCTTGGCCCTGCTGACACCTTGATTTCAACCCAGTGACACTGTCATGATCTTTAACTCAATTGCATCTGCAAAGATCCTGTTTCTGTAGAAGGTAACATCCCCCACCCCCATCTCTAAAGCTCTGTTTCTCTTCTCTGCTGCCTAAGCAGATGCCAAACTGGGTGGATGAGGTCATAGTTTCCCCTACTTGTAGGTATCCCAATCTCTAGGAACTATTTTATTCCTCCACTTTCAACACTTCACATGGCTTTCCATGTGGAAGACAGAAAATCATTTTATAGTTATTTCTTAAGTCTTATTTTCTAAAACAAGATTAAGAATATAGGCACATATGTTCCTCAACTAGCAGAACTTACAATGCAAAGATACATTTATACATTTCCTTTTTTTTAATGAATCATTACCATGTCCTAGCCTAGAGACACTCAAGAGGTATGGTCCAATCCAGCTTTTGCCCATTGTCCCAATGACTCTGAACATTGCCCAGAAGCCAGTTCAGTTCTGCATGGTTTGTTCAAGGACAATTAGAGTTCAGGGTGATCTTTTTTATCTCCCTGAGTTAGAGAACTCAGCAAGTCCTGAGGCTGTCCCCATATCTGGCAGTCTGCTTAATAATCACTCCTCCTCGGCTTCTAAGCACTTTTGAGGAAGGAGATCAGTCACTGGCAGAACCAGCTACTGGTTATGGATTTATTAACTTAGCCCCTTCTGAGTGCTCAGATAAACTTCAGATGCAAAGAAGACTTGTCAAGAGTTAGAGGAAAAGTCCTATAAGCTACACATTGTCAATAAAACTCAATTGAATTCACATTGTCAATAAAACTCAATTGAATTCACTTTCTTATTCCTCTGCTTGTCTTTAAAATTTCAAATTGATTTTTTTCTGAATTCACAGTGTGACCCAGGTAATACTGTTTCTAGTTGTTGGCAAGGAGTTTTTAATAAAATAGCAATAATGCGGTGCTGCTTTAGCAAATTCAGCAAGTGTATCACATAAAAGAGAACCCCCCCACACAGCTCTTTTGGGGAGCTCTCTTGCACTCCTCTTTTGGGGAGGAGTGTGTGTGTGTGTGTGTGTGTGTGTGTGTGTGTGTGTGTGTGTGTGTGTGTGTATATCTTGGCCAAACACATTTCTCCTTCCCACTCCCTTTTGGTTGTACACCTGTAATTTGATCTTGCACTGTAATAACTCATTTTGCTTAATCTAATTGCACTTGACTGAAAATGAAAAGCAATGTTTATATGATATATTGAAAGATTTGTAAGAGAAAACGATTTAACCTTATAGCAGTTTGTAACTGTTTAATACAGGGTTTCCTAGCCTTGTCACTGTTGACATTTGGGGCTGCATAATCTTTTGCTGTCTGGAGGAATGTCCTGTGTATTATAGGATGTTTAGCATCATCCTTGACCTCTACCCACTAGATACATAAGTATGTCAGTAGCGCTCCATTTCCTTATTTGGGACATCCAAAAAGTCTCCAAATATTGCCAAATGTTCTTGGGGGATAGGAGGGTGGGTGGTTGAGAACCACTAATTTAAGTTGTAAACTCATTTTTAAAAGGTGCTTGGGCCAGTTGCAATGCCTCATGCCAGTAATTCGTTCCAGCACTTTGGGAGGCTGAGGCAGGAGGATCGCTTGAGGCCAGGAGTTCAAGACCAGCATAGGAAACATAGGGTGGCCCCTCCCCCTGACTCTACAAAAAATCAAAAAATTTAGCCAGGCATGGTGGTGCACGCCTATAGTCCCAGCTACTCTGGAGGCTGAGGCAGGAGGATCACTTCAGCCCAAGAGATTGAAGCTGTGGTGAGTCATGATCATGCCACTGCACTCCAGCCTAGGCAACAGAGTGAGACCTTGACTCAAAAATAAAATAAATAAAATAAAAGATACCTGGAGCAGTCCAAGGGAAATTGTGATGGAAATGTACATTAGAAAGCTTGGTAGCCAGCCTCCAAGATGGTACTCAATAAACATGCTCCCTGATATTTCTGCCCTTATGTGGTCCTTCCCCACACTGAATAGGGCTGGCCTGTGCAACCAATAGAATATTGTGGAAATGACAGAGTGATATTTTTAAAACTAGATTATAGAACACATTGCTGCTTTAGATTACTTGCTCTAGGGGGAAACTAGCTGCCATGTCATGAGAACACTCAGCAGCCCTGTGGAAAGGTCCACATGGCAAGAGCCTCATGAGATCCCTGTTGCAAGTGGATCTTCCAACCCTTGTCAAGCTATGAAATGACTACAGCCCTGGACAACATCTTGACTACAACCTTAGGAGAGGCCCACAGCCAGAATCACCCAGCAAGCCATTCTTGAATTTCTGATGTACTGAAACTGATTACTGTTTATTATTGTTTTAATTTGTTACACAGCAATAGATAATGAATAGAATTTAGAACAAATATTGATTTCGAGCAAAGAAAACATTTCTGTGTCCAATATTTATCTACTTAGTCAAAGAGACTGTGCTACTTTTATGGTTAAACAGAATTTTTAAGAGTAGAAAACTATGAATCATAGCATAGCTAACAGAAGGGGGATAGAAGCAGGTCAAAAGAATAAAGCTAGAGTTTTTGTTAGAAGAAACAGAAAGCCTCCTTTGTCTGGGTAAGTTTAGGAAGATCCCTGTATTCTAAAATAATGGTATTAAGGAAATAAATGCTTGATTCAATTAATAAATACATGTTTTTATCTTTGAATATGTTGGATTTTATTTATTAATAAATTGAATTCCACTTAGAATGTCCTTATAAGTCATGACAATGTAAGTCCTTGTTTAAAATTTTAAAATGATCACAGTTTGCTTTGTGAGACATCTGCACATGGAATTTATATAACAATACAATTACCAGATTATTTGTCCATTGATATTTTTGGAATGGTACATAAACTGACCCTCTCTCATAAGAATAAATCTGAGGAATAAAATTTACTTACTATTGACGTTTCCTTGCCCACTAAACAATTTTCTCAAACCATTAAAGAATGATAAACATGGTTGAGCATGGTGGCTCACACCCATAATCCCAGCACTTTGGGAGGCTAAAACAAGAGGATTATGTGAGCCCAGGAGTTCAAGACCAGCCGGGGCAACTTAGCGGGATCTTATCTCTATGAAAAAAATCAAAAAATTAGCTGGGTTTGGTGGCGCATGCCCATGGTCCCAGCTACTCGTGAGGCCGAGGCAGAAAGATTGCCTGAGGCCAGGAGGTTGAGACTGAAGTGAGCTGTAATGGTGCTACTGCCCTCCAACCCTGTAAAATAAGATCCCCCTCAAAAAATAATTATGAACAATTAATAGATAAGCAAATTGTGGTATGAAATACTACTCAGTGATAAAAAAAAGAAATGAATGGTTGATACACACCGTGATACTGATGAATATCAAAATAATTGTGCTGAGTGAAAAAGGCCAGACAAAAAGAGTACATAATTTATAATTTGATTATTTGATTTATATACATTCTAAAAAATGAAAACCTATCTGTGGTATCACAAAGCAAATCAATGATTGCCTGGGAATGGGGAAGGGTGGGGCAGGAGGAAGTCATAAAGAAGCACAAAAAAAACTTTGAAGGTAATGGATATGTTCATTATCTTACTTACAGTGATGATTTCATAGATATAAACATATGCCATAACCTATCAACGTGTTCACTTTAAATATGAACAGTTTATTATATGTCAATGTTACCTTGGAAAACTATTTTTGAAGTGATGGATAACATCATATCATACAAAATGAATGGTGGCATGATAATACAGAAACAGCAAAGAAGTAGAACATAGACAAAAGTAGTCATGTTGTCATCTGAATTCTTAATAATCTTATTCAGTCACTGGAACAAAAAAAAAATGCTGGACTCTGTGAGCTTAAGTTTGCTGTTCTACAATTCAGAGCTTCTATTCAAAGATATTGGGTAACAAGTAAACCTAACTAATGTTGGGTTCCCAGAGACAACACAGATTGCTTTCTTGATTTCTTTTTCTGCTAGTTTGTCGGTGCATAGAAATGCCACCTGTTTTTATATGTTGATTTTGTGTCCTGCAACTTTACTGAATTTGTTTGTCAGTTCTAAGAATTTTTTGGTGAAGTCTTTAGTTTTTCTATCTATAAGATTATGCATCTGCAAACAGGGACAATTTGACTTCCTTCTTCCCAATTTGTTTTTTATTTCTTCCTCTTGCCTAATAACCTGTACCTCAGAACCCAGGACTTCACTAGTTCTTCTTTCCTTTATTCTTACTACAATCTCTTGGTAATGCCCCACAAGACTAGCTATGGAATGGGAGTGGTCTCTCTTGCACCTCTGTTTTATTTCTCTCAAAATAAGGACAAAAACTTTTCTGCTGTTTTCTAAGATTTTGTTACTACTCAAATAAAGAAACAGGCAGAAAATAGGAGGTATAGGGAAGTTTCTGGGTTATACTAAGTGCTGACGGTCATGTCTCTGTGTTTCTTTTCCTAGTCCTCTTCTTAGATGGTGGCTGAAAATCTCTTAGAATTTTCTTTGATTTTATTGTTAAAGACAGGATGCCACACCTCCTCCTATCCCTCTTTAGAACATCTTTTCCCAGCTCTTATCAAAGACAAAACCTACACTGACTCCTTCCTATGTGAAGGACCCTCTTCATAGCCTATAGGGTTAAAGAACCAACCGGGAATGAATAATTTTGTCAATTTGGGTCAGTGTTTTAGTAGGAATAGTGTCATTGGACAGGATGATTTTCTGCTATTACAGTACCTCTCTATGAGATTATGTTGTCAGGGTTGTATATCAGCTGGCCATTTACACACTAATGCTGCTTCATATACTACTTCAAAACCCAGTGATGTACAAAACGTACAATAACATTTTTATTCCCCTATGTATCCTGGGGTTAGCTAGATTTTGACTGATCTTGGCTGGGCTTTGCTCCAGGCTGTGGATTCAGTTCAGCTCCACTCCACACATCTCTCATTCTCTTTAGACCAGCAGCTTATCCAAGGCATGCTCTTGTCATGGTGATGGCAGAAGTATGAGAGCATAGGGCAGAAACACATATATCTCTTCAGACCTAGACTCAGAACTGGCACTCTCTCACTTCTGTTCACATCCCGTTGGCCAGAGTCATATGGCTAAGGCTAACATCAACGGAGAAGGAAAGTATATTCCTCCTATGGAGTTTTGAGGAGATGGGGTGGGAAGGAATGAATATATGCTGAGCAACAGTCTAACCCACAGGTTGCTTTTTTCCTTTCTTTTATCTGTTCCTATACATTTTTCATTCTTATGTTGCTGTAGACAAATAGAAACTTGCTTTTTACAATTTGCAAGCATGACTTATGTTTCACAATTTACCAAGTTGATTTCATGGTTTAAAAGGTTTCACTTTCTATCACTTTTCTGACAGGTACAATATTTTTTCTTTGGCTTATCTGCTGTTATATTAAAATATTATGGGAGGGGCAGAGTGAGGTTTATACCATGGAGATGATGTCAGTTGGGAATGCATTCAACAGTAAATAACATGAAACTCAACTTACAGTTGCTGGAACAAATAGGATTTTTTTTCACATGATAAGAAATTCAAAGACAGGCATTCTTGAACTGGCAATATTATCAAGACTCAGTTCTTTCTCTCTTTCTGGTCCATGATTGTTGGTGCATTGGCTCTTGTCTTCATGGTTGTAAAATGACTAGGGCAGCTCCATACGTTGTCTACGTTCAAGGCAGAGAGAAAGGGCAGAAGACCATGGCCGCTGACACAGTTTCCCCTAGTGTTTAGAAAGCAAGACTTTCCCAGAACCATCCTCAATAGATGCCCATTTACATCTCATGAGAAAATACGATTTTTAGCTTTATAGCTTTTATAACAAAAGAAGACATAGGTGAAAGCTATTGAAAAGAGATGATGAGCTAAACTACAGTATCTGTCACAAGGGGACACACATGATTCCTTGTACCCAATCATCCCTCGCTCTAAGCATTCCTTACCTCGAGGTACCCACTTGTAACAAGTACAAAATACTCCTTGACTAAATGATAACCTTGTCTCTGGGTTTCTGTTCCACTTAGAAAAATGCCCATGTGTGTGCATGTTTTGTTTTGTTTTTTTAAATCAGGCCACACAAAAATTGATCCTGAGTTTATTGGATTGATTTAGACATTTTGATATTATCAAGCAATGCTGTGATGTTTGCTGAGTCAAAAAAAAAATGCCAGGAAAGGCTAGTATTTTAAGATTGTGTGCTTGGGTAAGTTATTTAACTACTCTGGGCTTCAGTTTCATTATCTAAAAAAAAAATTGCTAAAAATATTGTCTTGCAAGGTTGCTGGTGAAGATAAGAAATCATTTGAAAATAGCTTCGGGCCAGGCTGGGTGGCTCAGCCTGTAATCCCAGCACTTTGGGAGGCCAAGGTGAGTGGATTGCCTGAGCCTGAGGGTTTGAGACCCGCCCAGGCAACTTGGTGAGACTTTGTCTCTACAATAAGTAAAAAATTAGCTGGGTGCGGTAGCATGCGCCTGTAGTTCCGGCTACTTGGAAGGCTGTGGCGGGGTGATCGCCCGAACCCAGCATGTTGAGGCTGCGGTGGCCGGGAGCGTGCCACTGCTCTCCAGTCTGGGTGACAGAGTGGGCCTCCAACTCAAAAAAAAAAAAAAAGCTGGGCTCGGTGACTCAGCCTGTAATCCCGCACCTTTGGGAAGCTGAGGTGAGAGAATTGCCTGAGCCCGCACGTTCGAGACCCGCCTGGGCAGCGAGACCTCATCTACAATAAATCAAAAATCAGCCGGGCGTGGTAGCGCATGCCTGTAGTTCCAGCGACTCGGAAGGCTGAGGCGGAAGGATTGCCGGAGCCCAGCAGGTCGAGGCTGCGGTGGCCAGGAGAGGCCACTGCACTCCAGTCTGGGCGACAGAGTGAGACTCCAACTCAATTTAAAGAAAAAAGAAAGAAAACAGCTTCAGCCAGATGCAGTGGCTCACACCTAAAACCCCAGCAGTTTGGGAAGCTGAGGCAGAAGGATTGCTTGAGCCTAGGAGTTTGAGAATAACCTGGACAACATAGCAAGACCTTGTCTCTAAAAAAAAAAAAAAAAGCTTCAAACCGGGCTCAGTGCCTCAGCCTGTAATCCCGCGCCTTTGGGAGGCTGAAGTGAGTGGATTGCCTGAGCCTGCGGGTTCCAGATCCGCCTGGGCAGGCGAGACCTCATCTCTACAATAAATCAAAAATTAGCCGGGTGTGGTAGCACACGGCTGTAGTTCCAGCTACTTGGAAGACTGAGGCGGAAAGATCGCTGGAGCCCAGCAGGTCGAGGCTGCAGTGGCCGGAAGCGGCCACTGCACTCCAGTCTGGGTGACAGAGTGAGACTCCAACTCAAAAAAAAAAAAAAAAGCTTCATACTTTATGAGCATTTAGTAGATAAATTGAGATTTTTTACTTGCAGCTGAACGCATACCTAATTGATATAGTTACTATGTTTAAGCCCCACACGCTCCCACAATGTTTGTTTTGGGGGGGGTTGTGTTTTTTGAGTCAGAGTCTCACTCTGTCATCCAGGCTGGAGTGCAGTGGTACGCTGCTCATAGCCACTGCAGCCTCAACCTGCTGGGCTCAGGTGATCCTTCCACCTCAGCCTTCCAGGTAGCTGGAACCACAGGCATGCGCCACCACACCTGGCTAATTTTTTTATTAATTGTAGAGATGAGATCTCACTATATTGCTTAGGCTGGTCCCAAATCCCTGAACTCAGGCAATCCTCTCACCTCCGCCTCCCAAAGTGCTGGGATTACAGGCTCGAGCCACCACGCCTGGCCTCCCACAATGTTTTAATGTAATACTCTGATGAACCAAAGGAGTAAAATGTACTTGTCAAAAAAGAAATGCACTGTGAAGCCCTATAGTCAGTAGCTGACATCATTACCATTACTGTTCTTGGGTACAATTAAACAGTTCATCCTCTGCTTTGCACACAGTTTCAGAGCATAGTAAATCTACCAATAGGCCGGGCTCGGTGGCTCAGCCTGTAATCCCAGCACTTTGGGAGGCCGAGACGAGTGGATTGCCTGAGCCTGTGGGTTCGAGACCCACCTGAGCAACTTGGTGAGACCTCATCTCTACAATAAATCAAAAAATTAGCCGGGCGTGATAGCACACGCCTCTAGTTCTAGCTACTTGGAAGGCTGAGGCGGAAGGATTGCAGGAGCCCAGCAGGTCAAGGCTGCGGTGGCCAGGAGCTGCCACTGCACTCCAGTCTGGGCGACAGAGTGAGACTCCAACTCAAAAAAAAAAAATATCTTGGTTGGAACATAATCTCTAGGCCAGGCAGAAATTGTCTTCCTCCTTCCTTCCTGTCTCCACATCACCAAAGCTCTTCTTTGGTTCTTCCTGAGGACAGAGATAGAACATTGGGAGAAAACAGGAAAGTTTTCTTCGGCCTATGCCACTTCTTCCTAGAGACAAAAGCATTTGCTTTTTTCTTTTCTTATTTCTCAAATTCATTGCCTACAGCACTTAAACGTTTGTTATTTTCCACTCACTGCTCTAATTGGGATTCAAGTCCAATCTCTCAACTGAAAAGTTAACTAAATCAAGAAACAATTAGACTATCCGGTCATTAATTGCACCTGATATTAACTCAGATGAATAGACACATGACCGGCTATAAACTCATTAGTAGGTTGAGTGTTCATGTTTAATTTCTCTCAATTTCACACACTAAAAATAATCATAGGTTCTCTCCCTTTATCTATCACAGATGAATTCCAGTAATTTGGAGGCTGAAGAGAAAACTATCATCAAAATTATAAAAAAAGAAGTATTTCTTCCTATTGTTAATACTTAGGGATTACTTTGAATGTGGGGGGGTGGTTAACTTTAACAACAATTCTTAAATCAAAAATGTTATTTAAAATTTTTCTTTCTGCACATAATTCCATATTTAAGTTAATTTTCATAATTTCAATAAGTGGGAGTGCAAATGCCTGTTTTGCTCTCTCACAAATTGATAGATATGAAGAAAACTGATGGTGGTTGTGGTGGTGATGGGGTCTTCTAAGTGTCATTAGCATCTAAATGGGAGAGAGGATAGTTAAAACACTTTAGCAAGGTTTATCCAGACCATGGATTTGCTTAAATCATTGTAAAAGATCAGAACTTGAAGTTGCCTGAACAATCATCCCCTCATTATATAGAAGTGTTTGTTTGTTTGTTTTGTGTTTGTGTATGTACACCATGTGGCAGAGACACCTTGATATGTGTGTACCTGCACCAATAGGTCTAGTGTAGTAAGAGTGCCTGTGTAGAGAAGATTTGCACAAATCAGTCCTAAAAAGTTAACATGGACATGTGTTCCATTCCACAAGTAGAAATATGTTCTAATGTCAATTACCCTGTAAAAGGTAAGACATTGCCTTAACATCATGCTAATGTTTGGTATGTCACCCTTTCCTGAGAACAATGTTTGATAGAGGAGGGTCAATGAAGCATGAGACTATTGGGTACATAAAGTGAAACAGAGAGTACAGAAAGGAGGAAATGGGTCAGAGACAGAGAAGACTGGAGGAAGATGAGACCAAAGAAATCACGTTATCACTCTGCCTGGGGGTTCCTGAATCTTAATGAAACATCAACACTCTTGAGATTAAACCAGTGGTTCTCAAAGTGTGGTTTTCAAACTAGCAGAATTGACATCGCTGAAGAACTTGTCTGGGTCTTGCTCCAGACCTACTGAATTAGAAACAACTCCAACAGGTGATGCTGATGTAAGGTCAAGTTTGTGTAAGTGAAGAAAAGTAATTTTCTCTTGTGCTATTTGTGAGTTCTTAGCTGGAACTCCCTGCAACAAAAGCCAGAATAATAAGAGAAAAACAAAGAGGAGTTTAATAATATGTATACCTTCTATATGCATGGGAGATAAGCCAGGGAAATGAGTAGATCTCTAGAACAGATCTCAAAGAGTTTTCTTAGACTTCAGGCTTAAGTATCATCCTTTGCTGAAACTATGAAAGGAAAGGGTGGGGAAAGCCCAGAGAAAAGCACCTTAAATAAGGATAAGGTTTGTTATGCAAATTTGAGTTAGTGCTTTCTCCATTGATAAGAGTCTCAAGTGATTTAGTCATCCTTCGCTCCCTGGTGCAGAGAGGGAAATACCCTTACAAATGGAGATTTCCTTTATATATAAAAATTTCTCTCACCAAAGTGTAACTTCTTTGCTTTTAAATCTTCTCAGCTGTCTGCTATTTCCCAAAATAACCAGCTCAAAGCAATCTTTATGCCAAAGACACACACTGGGATGGCATATTCTGGTCTCCTATAGTCATATTTTGGGGTAGCATGTTCTGAAACCCATTATTTGAGAACCACCACTGCATTAAACATTTTAGATGATGTCCACCTAGGTGTCAAAGTGTTCCCATTGGACCATAGACATCTCAAGGGTAGTGAGCAATGATCACTAATGCATCCCCAGCCCCTAGGAACAGACTGGCATAGAGCCACTTCGTATATATTGCTTGAATCAATGAATTATTCTTGTTTAAGAACAAGTAAGTCTTTTTCCTGACAGCAAAATTTAGCATGGTAATACCAAGTTGAAGAGAATAAGGAAGAAGGAGGTATTAAAAAATGGGTGCATGAGACGAATATCAATTTCACACTTTGGCCTAAAGGTGTCCCTTCCTGTTTAGAATAAGACATAAGAGGGGGACTCCCCCAAAAGAGAATTTGTTTTTCGGAGAGTGGGTCCCTTGTAATACAAGCTTTCCTCGCCAGGTAAGTGATCTAGGAGCTCATTGGCATCAGTATTTCAGCTAGCGTTATTGTGAGAAGCTGCATTCAGCTTCAGTGAATTTTTTTAGAGATCATTTTGATGCATTTGTCCATTTCATAATGGGTGATTTACGAGTATACCTGACCAAACCATGCTGAGTGTTCAGCAGTTTTTAACCAAAAACGGTATAACCTCCATGCCCCGCCCTCCCTATTCACCAAATATTGCCCCAAATGACTTTTTGTTTGTTTGCTTCTCTGGATGAAAAAAGTTCTCAATTGGAAATGTTTTGCTGATGTGGAGAGGTGAAACAAAAAACTACAGAAGCACTAAAAGATATCAAAATTGAAGAATTCAAAAACAGTTTGAGCAGTGGAAAAAAATATCTCAATGGGTGTAGTTAATCAAATGGAGAGTACTTTGAAGGGGACTGAAGTTTTAGCATGCAAGAATAAATACAGAATTTTTTATAAATAAATCCTGAGGTTTTTTTTAGTCCCCCCTTGTACTTAGGAATATCACTTTGAAGGTAGATTCCAAGTTTTACAGAAATAATTTTAAGATCCTCTCTTCTTCCTGTTTTCCACCAGGGCAACAGGTTAAAACAGCAATCCATATGCCATAAAATTATGAGCCAACATTTCAGATTCAATAGTCTTTATGTAGAATGACTATTGTGTTCATGATACTGGGGCACAGAGAATGATACTCAATAGTATGGTGCTTTGGCATGCTGAGTACTTTGTATTTTTTTAAAAAATGGAAAGACTTAGAAACTGTCTTAGGGCCAGAGGTGCGGTGGCTCATGCCTATAATCCCAGCACTTTGGGAGGCTGAGGGGAGAGGATTGCCTGAGCTCAGGGGTTCAAGAACAGCCTGGGCAACTTGGCAAGACCTCATCTCTACAATAAATTAATTAATTAATTAACAGGGCATGGTGGCACATGCCTGTGGTTCCAGCTACCTGGAAGGCTGAGGAGGATCACCTGAGTCCAGAAGGTCGAGGCTGTGGTGGCCATGGGTGTACCACTGCACTCCAGCCTGGGTGACAGAGTTAGACTCCAACTCAAAAAACAAAAAAAAAAAGAAAGAAAAGAAAAGAAATTGCCTCAGAATCAAGGATATCTTGTTTCTTTCCCCCTCCGGGGGCAGGGAGGAACTTTCTCTCTGGAATTTCCTTATCTAAGAAAACTTCTTTCTAAAAAGAAATGTAATTGTCTTAAGAACCCACCACCTTCTGAGGAATCTTATCAAATAACTAGGAAGAAGGGAAGATTAAGCATTGGAAAAGAGAAAAGACTAAAAATCTACCAAACTCAGACAGCCTTTCATCTATTCTTCTGATGGGCAGCTCTGAGAGATTACCTGGGAGAGTTATCTGCACAATAAAGACAACCTTTGTTCACAGTCAGGTTCCCACCGCTCACCTTCCTACAATTTAACTTTACTTCCCCCAAAGCTCAGAGGAACTTTGTCCCAGATGAATTGTTTTATCTGTGGGTTTATTTATTTCCCCTGAAAATCATTTATTATCTCTCACAATTACATACATCCCCAATTCTCCCTCTCCCCTGTGAAGAGGATATTTAAGCCTTGACAATCTGGCTTCTCCATGGGAGTTTGCAGGATTCCTGTGCTTACGCACATTAATAAATTTTGTATGTTTTTTTCTCCTATTATTCTGTTTATTGTCAGTTCGTTCCAGCAAACCTTAGTGATGGAGGGGAAATTTGATGTTTGCCCCTACAACAGAAAATAGTAAGTTATACGGGACACAATTATTCTGTTTGACAGTTTTTTTGAAATAAATATTTTCCCATTAACGTATTTGTTTTGAATAGTTTTCCTGAGGTCATCATATTAAGAGCTCAAAAATAAGAAGTAAATAAAAGTATTTTTAGTTGGTTATATTTTAGAGTTTTGTGACAACTTGATAAAGTTTGGTAGAACATCATCAAGCTCATCAACTAGGATAGCGGTTCTCTACCAGGGCAATTATGATCCCCAGAGGACATCTGACAATACCTGGAGATAGTTTTGGCTGCCACAACTGGGAAGGAACCTGCTACTGGCATCCTGGTGGGTAGAGGTCAGCAATGCTGCTCAACATCTTAAAATTCACAAGACAGCACTTCCACAGTAAAGATTTATCCAGTGCCAAATGTCAATAGTACCATAGTGGAGAAATACTGGCCAGAGTCAGAAGGCCCTGCTTCTCATGGTGGGAGGGCCACATAATTCACATCTAAATCAGAACATTCTTGAGAGCAAAATGGAATGCTATTAGTAGTTATGCCAAGATCATAGGCATAAGCAGGAGCAGTCCCAGAAAAGTCCATGACTTAAGGACTATGTGAACCTGGTCAAACAGCATCCTCATCTATAAAATAAGATGATCAGATTAGTTTCCAGGTCCCTTCATGCCCCGGCATTCTAGTTCCAGGGGTGTAAGCATTTAGTATCCCAAGCATTCATTATTCTTCATGTGTCACTTCTGTCAGTCCATAAGCTCTTCCAGAGTAAGCTCTGTCCTATTCATTTTTCTGTCTCTTCTACTCTCTTACCATAAGCCCTGCAGAAACAATGCTTGTTCAACTTGATTCCTTCTGGCAGATTTACAACTTCCCACATCTCAAAAAGGTTAGCACAAAAGATTGTAATAACAAACATATTTTGGCTATACTTCTTCATGAAGAATGCAGGTGTTACTTGACTTTTCCTCCTTGACTTATTACCACCATGGCCATATAATTTATCTTCCAACCTGGGATATGTTTGAAAGCAAAAGGGAATGCTATTAATAACTATACCAGGACAATATGCATAAACTTGGTGGTACAATTGCCCTAAGCTGTATGAACATTATTAGAATTCAAACTCTCCACTAAAAAAAATGAGTGTGGTTGGCATACATTTTATGCCCACCTCTTACAATTGTTGGCCCCAATTACTGTTCTCTTTGAGGATAAAACATAGGTAGTTCCTTTCATCCGTGTTAGATAATATTTGAATCTTTCCTTCATTCTTGCAAAACCAAAAGCTCACCTTCCCTCACACTTATCCCACATTAGACTAGCTGACCTTTCAAAGTAAACGGATAAAGTACAAAACTCCAGTTTACATTAATTCCACTAAGTTTTATTCCATTCTTAGCTTATATTTTTGGACAGCAAATCCTTTAAATAATGCTGGGACCCTTCATGAATCACTGGGGCAAGTGAGGAAAGGGAAGGCTCTTTTCCCTCCTTCTTATGAAAAAGGCAAAACATTTATTTCAGAACTGGAGGATTATAAGGTGAAAACAAGCTCCTCCCACTTATATGCATTGACTTATTGACCTATCTGTTTCCCTCTTCCAAAGTGTTCTTTTGAGCCATATCTTACCTCTCTATACCAAGATCTTGCACAAACATGGGTGTTTAATATATGTTTATTGGATGGATGGATAGATGGATGGATAGATAAATGGATGAACCAACTGGGGCTTCCACTTATCCCCAATGTAGACAAAAATTGATGACCCCATACTGATACATTTCATAACAGTCTTGGGACTAAAGAATACTCAAACTGAAAAGTCCTCTTTTTTTCTCCCTTCCCTTCCTTTGCCCTTACCTTCTTGGCCAAATTATCAGATCTTGCACAAGATAAGCAGCATTCCAGCACTTCACTGCTTAGCTGAGGCCAAGAAATTAACTTGATGAGATGGTTAATTAACCTCATAGACAATGGTAACCAAAATAAAGAAATTGTCACACTCCCCACCCAGGACTATAATGAGCTGATGTATATAGAAGAGCTTCTGGATTGTAAAATACCATGGTCACAACAATCATTGTTAGGGTATACTCCCAGCAGGGCCTCCAGAATGTCAGTTCAGGCCCACTGGGAGTATGGGTGCCTGGGGTGTGATCTGATGCCACATGAAAGATGTAAAGAATTGCACAGAAGTTAGATTAGAAAATGTAGTTTATTTAGAAAGTAAATTAGAGAGAGAGAGAGAGAGAGGAGATTCACCTCCCCAAGGTAGGGGAGGCAGCCAAAACTTAAGAAAACATGGCCTGGCCATAGCTCAAAGAGCACATAGCCACACCATAGTTTAGCAAGGCAATGGCGAATGGTTGCTCGCAGTTGAGTCCTTTTAACGCTTCCCTTTGATGAGGAAAGGTCGTTAAGGTGATTGTGTGGTAGTCTGCTCCACATCATCACGAAAGGGCAGGTAAGTGCAGGTACCGACAACCGGTGATGGACAGCAGGCAGATGGGTGAGTTAGTCACATGATTGCTGCCATGGTGGTGGGCTAGATGGGAGGAGACAAGGGGAGGGGTTTTTTCTGCAAGAGACCTGTCAGAAGTTTCCAATCCACAAGCTCTTTAGCAAAAAGGTAGTCTTTTTTTGTTTGTTTGTTTTGGTTTTTCTGTTGGTTTTTTTTTTGAGTTGGAGTCTCACTCTGTTGCCCAGACACGAGTGCAGTGGTCACTCCCGGCCACCGCAGCCTCGATCTGCTGGGCTCCAGCGATCCTTCCGCCTCAGCCTTCCAAGTAGCTGGAACTACAGGAGCGCGCTACCACGCCCGGCTAATTTTTCATTTTTATTGTAAAGATGAGGTCTCGCCAAGTTGCCCAGGCAGGTCTCGAACCCGCGGGCTCAGGCAATCCACTCACCTCAGCCTCCCAAAGTGCAGGATTACAGACTGAGCCACCGAGCCCAGCTTCAAAAGGTAGTTTTATTATCGCTTCCATCCAACGGGTGATCTTTGACCTGCCCTCTTCAGCAAGGAACCTGAAAGTTTCTTAGTGATTATTATGCTAAACCATGAATAGAATGGCTGGGCTATCCTTGTCTTACATCTGATGGAGATTTGCCCAGTGGTTGGGATAGGCTGCCAGCTTGGCCTGCAGTGAAATGTTTGAATGCTCCCTAATACCTGCCTTGGAAACTGGAAATTTATGTATGTCTAACCTGTGCTAGATTCAAAGCATGTCAGTCTAGGTAAAGATGGTTATGCTGAGGCAAAATGTGAACTAAGTTTATTCTAAGTTTCTCAGGGTCCCTCCTTTCAATCATCATCTTTAAAAGTATTTGTTTGTTGGTATCAGATAACTATTTTAGAATGCTATTTTCTGAGCAAAGAAAATAAGGTTGGAAGGTTCTGTTCACTGGTACTGATGATGGTCTGTGTCTCTGGACCTTTTCTGCACAGTCTCTCACAATGCATTGTTTTCCTTGCATCTTCATTTTTCGAATGTGGATTGAGAACTTTGTATATTCTGGGCACTATGCCAAGTACAAGGATTAAAAAGTGACCGAGTCAGAATCCCTGCCCTTCACAAGTCATCGTTTTCAAAATTTAGCTGCCATATCACTTTTTAAAAAGTTTGAAAACCATGTAACCTCCTCATCCAAGTTTTTGAATCATAAATTTAAATAATTAAAAAGAATATTAGCCGGGCTCGGTGGCTCAGCCTGTAATCCCGCGCCTTTGGGAGGCTGAGGTGAGTGGATTGCCTGAGCCCGCGGGTTCGAGACCCGCCTGGGCAGCGAGACCTCATCTCTACAATAAATCAAAAAACTAGCCGGGCGTGGTAGCGCGCACCTGTAGTTCCGGCTACTCAGACGGCTGAGGCGGAAGGATCGCCGGAGCCCAGCAGGTCGAGGCTGCGGTGGCCGGGAGAGGCCACTGCACTCCAGTCTGGGTGACAGAGTGAGACTCCAACTCAAAAAAAAAAAGAATATTATTACCAATGCAGTGTAAATATAGATATTTATAATTAAAACAGATATATCACTCATTTAAATTAGTTCAGTAAAATCTAAATATCATTTATATACTTATCATCATTTATTTTCTAAAAATATAGAAATAAATTTTATAGCATTTCTTTTCCTCTTTAATCTCTTATCTCCATTCCACTTCGCCTACAGAATTTTATTCTAATGAAATTGTTTTCTATGCTTGCAAGACTTGTTAGTCATCCTATAACACACACACCCCCACACTTTTTTCCATTCAGTTTAACTGTTTCAATAACACGTAGTTTAGTCATGGCACTTTTGGGTTCAAATCCTAGCTCTACTGTGTAATATTTGTGTTTTGGGGTGAACGTCACTTTCATCCCCAAATTTCTCATCAATTAGGAAATTAATATTGCCTATTTTGTAAGGTTGTTGCAAGAATTAAATGAATCAATATATGAAAATAGTCCCGTGTCTAATATATGATAAACATTTAACAAATAATGGCAAATGATTAATCTGCCATGCAAAATATCTCTTCACTCATAATATAAGAGATCCATCCTACACAAGATTTTTTTCCAATATATGCTAGATCAATGATATTTTGTCCAGCCTTGCTTTTTTATTCCTAGAGCCTGTAGGGGCCAAGGAAAAGCTTCCCTTCTAAACTCTAAAGGATCACTGAAAATAAACTGATACTAGGTGAAAGGACAGACCGAGAGAGGGGAGCCATTTTTTCATCTTGTTCTTAAACCCTGACACAATGATGAGAAAGTGGAAGCTATGCTTTTGGAGAAATTTAACTTTACCAACTTTGTCTTTTCAGAAACAGATTTCCAGATATCTGAGGTACCTCATAGTGGCAATCAAGCTTGCCTAAAGTAAAGGGAATTTACAAGGCCTAAAACATCATGCATTGGGTAAGGACTGTAAAAGTCATGAAACTTGTAATTACAAACTCTCAGAGGGAGAGCAGGTGGGGATTCGATCTTCCAGTAGAACGAGCCCTATCTACAGGGAAGTCAAGGATCCCCCCGAAGCTACCCACTGGGAATGCCTAGGAGATAAGAGGAGGTACACCCTCCATTAGGGCTAAGGAATGTTGTTTGGGGAGGTGCAGGAGAATTAAAATCCTTGTCACGCCCTTCTCTAGGGGCTATGATAATGTGGGCGAACATTAATGGGTCTCTGTGTCACAGGTTCTTCAAGACATCCACAGGTGGTCGACAAGAAAGTCACAGCAATCACAGCAGACACGTGCAAGATCTCCAAGAGAAGGATTTAAGCCAAGACTCTGGGGGCCTACAATGCCACACTCACCTAGAGTGTAGGCCCACTCCATGTCTGTGGGGGTGAACTTTTCTTAAATAAATCTTTTCTTCTCTCACCTCTGTGTGTCACAATTCTTTGCAATCTACTCGGTTCTCTGGGTTGCCAGCACGCACCTCCGGTTTGCCAGCCCCGGCAGTGCTGTGTGCCTTGCCTCTCCTCTCCACCCTTACCCGGTCCATCCATACCCTAACACTAGGCAGATTCATGTAGGAGAAAATGTATACAAATTTATTAATGTGTATAAGAACTGAGAGAAGTACAGGAGAATATTTACCTAATAACACACGCGGTACAGATGCTTATATACCCTTCTTTATAGGAGAAAGGGAGATGGGGGAATTTGGCCATTTTGAGGGATAGTAAATTATTTTCAGGGAGAAAGGATGAACTCAATGCTTTGATAATGGTTACAGGACCTGAGAACAGACAATAGTTTGAGACAAAGTTCATCTGGGCTTTAAGCGTGGTGTTTAATTTTCAATCTCTTCCTCTTTGACCTGAGTGTAAATCTCTCTGGTTAATGACATTTTGGGGAGGATATTGAGGCAATTGTGTTCCTCTTTGGCAGTCGGGTCTCCAGGTAGATAAGAACATCCTCATCCTGTACTTTGGGAGAGAAGGAGGATTGAGACAGGAGGACCAGGACATGTCAGAGAGCAGAGACCTCGAGGCTGCTTCCTTGGGATGTCAAAGTGCCATTTATAGGGTATGTTTTCTGAGCACCAAAAGCCCTTAACACAAACCACCAGCTTGCCAGGGATTCTTTTTCCAAAAGTATCTCAAACTGATGAAAGAGTAATGTAGCTTTAATTTATTTTAAGATGATTTATAGCTAATCCTTACTCAAAAGTCACCTCCAATGTGAGTAATGCATGCTGTTTTCTGGTAATCCTATTAGCTTAGGGGAACTTTTCAAGTGAACCTTTGCTAGTAACAGTAGTCATCTCTTTGATTTCCTTAGAAACACACTCAGGGGAAATGAATGCATATGATGAAAGAAAAAACGAGTGGCCACATGGCTAGTAGGAGTGTAAAATGGTAAAATTATTTTGGCAAACTTTGGAAAGGAACTTTGCAGCTCTGTATAAAATTAAATCCATCTACCTATGACCCAGCAATTCCACTCTTAGGCATTTATCTAAGAGGAACAAAACCATTTATCTATCTGAAGATTTGTACAAGAACATTCTGCTCTATTCATAATAACCACCAACTCAAATGTCTATCAACAGAAGAATAGATAATAAATTTTAGTATACACATACAATGAAATACAATTCAACAACCAGACACTATGAACCATGGTATATACAACAACATAGATGAATTTCAGAAACATTATGTTAAGTGAAGGAAGCCAAATATAAATGAACACATACAGTCACATGCCACATAACAACATTTTGGTCAATGATGGTGTGCATATCCAACTGGGGTCCCATAAGATCATAATATTGTATTTTTACTGTACCTTTTCCGTGTTTAGACACTCAAATACTTAGCATTGTGTTGCTGCTGCCTACAGCATTCAGTATAGTGACATGCTGTACAGGTTTGTAGCCTAGAAGCAATAGATCACACCTTATAGCATAGGTGTGGAGTGGGCTAGACCATCTAGGTTTGTGTAGGATGTTCACACAATGACGAAATCACCTAACGACATATTTCTCAGAATGTACCCCCATCATTGAGTGACACAGGATTGTACCATATAGTTCTATTTATATGAGGTTCTAGAACCTGTGTTAATAGAAATCAGAACAGTGATTACTAATGGGGAAGGGACACTGATGGTAGAAGGTCACAAAGAACTTTATGAGGTGATGAAAATAGTCCATATTTTGATTGAGGAGGGGGTTATACAGGTGTAAACCTCTGTCAAAACTCATCAGACACAACACTTAATATCTGTACATATGATTAAAGATAAATTATGCTTTTTAAAAAAAATAAGCATAGCAGCATCCAAATTTACAGTTGTAAAAGCCCTCAAAGATTATTTTACCTTCTTCTCCTCCATTTTGATGCCAGAGAATTCTATATGACAGCTCAAGTGAATGAGCACTGAACTCCAACTTGAATCTTACAGTGGGAAAAACACAAAATGACAGCCTCGTCTATTCGATCTTCTGGCATCCCCAGCTGAACTACACTGCTGGCTCCTGTTGGGCTTGCAGGTAAGTAAAATTCTCGTTTCCACAAACTAGGCCTTCTCGTGTGAATTCTTGTCAACCCTGATGCCCCTATCCAATTGTGCACCTTAGCATAATTAATATTTGCACTAAGCATCAACACTTCTTTCAGTGTCTTAAAAATTCCTTCTCCATATGCCATCCATTGCCCCTGGAGCTGTCATTAAGTAGATTATGTCAGGCAACTTTAAGAAATTTAGGAGTGAAATTACCCAGAATCCCCTGAATATGCCAGGAAAGAACTGCATTGAAACACGAGAGACTCACATTAGGACAAGAAGATCTTGGTTGCCTACGAAACTCATGTAGGAAGCCTTATAATTAGGCTGTCATACTTGATAAAACCGAGGCTGGGAACACAGCTTAAATCGTGACTGATGGATATGTTTCTTCCCTTTCATGTAATGTTACAGTGTTACGTTACACCCAGACTGTCACTGTAGAAATGCAGTGAGAACAATGACCTCCCCCCACTACTGGGTTTGAAAGTTCAGGAAAAGTCAAACAATTATTATCCACAAAGAAAAATTAGGGATACACTATGGAAAAGAATGCAACTTAATACATTTTTTTCTTCAGAAATATGAAACCTTTAACTTCTCTGTTTTTTGTTTTGCTTTGTTTTCAAATGAGATACAGTAACACCTTTATTGGAAAAGCACAAACGGATACTAAAATTCTATTAATTTTTCACTATGACCCTAATAAGTAAGGGGGAGAGAGTAGAGAAATGGTTAAAAAGACACCCAAAAGGTAAGCCATGTACAAAATGGAAAGATTTGTACATCCACACATTCCCTACCCAAGCAATAATCATAGCACTCACTTTTCAAATGCTTACCACTTGCAGTCACTATGCCAAGCACCTCAGAAGGACTCTGTTTGATAAGTTTTATTATTACCCCAATTTTACAGGTGAAGAAGCTGAAGCTTAGAGAGGTTAAATAATTGGAATGTATCTTGAAAGTAATAGGACTGGGATTTGAACCAGACAGTTTGCCTGGTGAGCCTGAATTTTTCTTGAGTTGGAGTCTCACTCTGTCGCCCAGACTGGAGTGCAGTGGTCGCTCCCGGCCACCGCAGCCTCGACCTGCTGGGCTCCGGCAATCCTTCCGCCTCAGCCTTCCAAGTAGCCGGAATTACAGGCGCGCGCTACCACACCCGGCTAATTTTTTGATTTATTGTAGAGATGAGGTCTCACCAAGTTGCCCAGGCGGGTCTCGAACGCGCGGGCTCAGGCAATCCACTCACCTCAGCCTCCCAAAGCGGGGGATTACAGGCTGAGCCACCGAGCCCTGCTGAGCCTGAACTTTTCACCACTGTATCACAACAGTCTCTAGTCCCCAGACCCCAACACATCTCCATTATGGAAACACTTATGCTTCTTTCAGAAGTTTATGAGGAAAAATAACCCAAACTTAGCAAATCCCTCAGAGCAAAAGAAAGTAGTATCTTAAGTAAGTTTTTAACCTTTACACATGCCCATGGATACATGGCAAACAATGAAAGGAATCAAAAAGATTGTTGAAAATTACATGTTCTACTGAAAGCAGAATAAAAGAGCTATTGCATTTTCATCCCAATTCATTTTTATGGGTTTCTGTTAGGTTAGAAGAACTGTCAAGAAGTAGTTTATCTTAAATTCAAGACTGACACAGACTTTAAAGGTAAAAGAACTCAATTTTTTTAAAAAGGCAAATACTCGCCTGGTAAATTATTCAGCTCATCTCTTTGTTATGCATTATCTCATTCCTAATACAACATCTTTCTGATTATCACTTTCACAGCATTCAGAACAGCATTGTCTGGACTCACTGTCTATCGTTAGTAACGAGGTGTTCTGGCTGTTTACCACTGATCTGACTGTTCCAAATTTGTTAGGAGAAAAACAAAAACTTTCACACTGAGTTTTATTTTTAAAATTCTTTCTGAAAGTCATTAATACTTCTCCAGAAAGATTCTCACTTTTAGACTAGGGTTTATCAAAGCATCACATTTTAAACATTAAAAACATGACTCTCATACAAATATAAAGTGAGTACACATCATTGATTTATTTGTCTCATTCATCAGAGAATAACAAGGTAGTGAAGCTGGTTCAAAAGAGATTGTGGGAGATCATATATATACAGGCACTGAAAGTAGGAATGCAGAAATAAGGTTACCAAATTAGATATAAAAGTAACTATTGTCCTACAAAACAACAAAACTGTAGTATTGGGGGCTATTTTCCTGGACAGAAATTATTTACATCTCAACTAGACCAAAAAAAGATTCAAATTATATAACCTCTCAGAGTCTGGGTCCTAATCAAGAGTAAACAGCAATTCAAGTGAAGGTATATTCCCTCTAGAATTAAATAATCCTTGGGTGAGCCTGTTAGGAAAAGTTCCCGTATGTCACTAAAAGAACATATAGTCATCCTTTTGCCTCATTTTGAAGTTTTAGATAATTTTTCTTAAATTTCCTATCTAAAGAGTACTTTTGATTAGCAATAGGCATGGAATTTCACAGTTTCACAGTCTTCAAAATTCCCACGAGCAAAAGTATTCTTCCTAGAATGGACTTCGATTTATGACTCTGGACCTCCAGCCTGACCCCTGGCAGCCACTTATTCTAGATGGTGTCAGATAAATGCTTTCCAGTACAGTATAGCTCTGTCATCAGATTTGGTATTATTAACCCAATCCCAGCTTGCTTCCTTCCAAGCTTCCTTCCCATCTTCTCTGGTACTGATTCCAAAACCTGAAGAACACTAAAAAATCACAACCAGATGTCTTCAGAAGGATGATGTAATCTACTTTTGAGTCATCTTGCTTTAAGTTCCTCTGGGTTCACTGTTGATGTCCTATCATCATTGTTTCTGGAAGGACAATTGACCTTGGGGACTCTGGAAGGTTATACATTCTGTTTTTATGCACACTGTGCCTGCTCTCAGTTCTCTTCACCCATAAGCATGTTTATATGCTTCAGAAATGTTTCATGGGGGTCACTATGCTTGATCTGGCCCTTGGAGTATGTGTAGGACTTAAAAACATGGAAAGAACAGTTAAGAGTTTTCAATGCTGAAATAATAAGGTTAGTGAAAGCATAAAGAACAGTAATGCAAGCCGGGCTCGGTGGCTCAGCCTGTAATCCCGCGCCTTGGAAGGCTGAGGTGAGTGGATTGCCTGAGCCCGAGGGTTCGAGACCTGCCTGGGCAACTTGGTGGGACCTCATCTCTACAATAAAATAAAATAAAAAACTAGCTGGGTGTGGTAGCGCACGCCTGTAGTTCCAGCTACTTGGAAGGCTGAGGCAGAAGGATCGGTGGAACCCAGCAGGTTGAGGCTGCGGTGGCCGGAAGCGGCCATTGCACTCCAGTCTGGGCGACAGAGTGAGACTCCAACTCAAAAAAAAGAACAGTAATGCAGTAACTGTAGCTTGGCTAGAATGAAAATTTGAGAATGTGAAAAATAAGAATGACAAGCAAGGGGTATGGGTTATATAAGGTTAAAAAAAAAAAGAAGGTAAGCCGGGCTCGGTGGCTCAGCCTGTAATCCCGCGCCTTTGGGAGGCTGAGGTGAGTGGATTGCCTGAG
>NW_007084848.1:246649-249937 GCF_000164805.1 Carlito syrichta
AAAAAAAAAAAAAAAAAAAAAAAAAAAAAAAAGAAGGTAATGTTTGTTGAGGACCCACTATGTGCCAGGCCCTTTTGAGAAGCATTTTGGCATGCCAATTTCAAATATTATTTCTTATTCCTCAAATCAACATGTTGGAGAGAGAGACACTTCACAGTTAGATTATAGAAGCAGGGAACTCCTTTTCTTAAGACTATATGACTTCTACTGCCCCTATCAATAAACCAACCTCAGATGCTAATTTTTCCTAGAAAATTTAGCATGAGAGTGGCTTTAGCTGAAAAGCAAACCCAATCTATTCTCTGATGCTTGAATCTTTTATGACAAACCATGCTTAAAATTGATATAGCAGTCATAATAATCAGTATCCTAGCTAATGTTTACCGAGAAACTATTATGTGCCAGGCATATGCTAAGCAGTTTAAGTGCATTTTCACCTTTAATCTCCATGACAATTTTATAAAATAGGCACTACAATTAATTTTTCTTTTGTGTATGAGGATTTTATGAGACAAAGAGGTAAGCAAGGAGTACAAGGTTAAAGAGTTAGTAAGTGGTGGCACCAAGATTTAAATTCAGGCCTCTGACTCCACATTGAAGAAAAATCTATGAAAGAAAACCTCCTACAATGACTACATGATAATCATGACACTTCCAGGACTTACAGATAAATGTGCACCTGTCTCACTGAAACCACCAACATACCAATCAAACTGCTTCAGTTGAATAACAAACTAATGACAGCATCACAAAAAGCAGGACATCTCAATCCAGTGAGGTGGTGAAAGAGAGAATACTGGAATGAAGAAACAAGGAAAGGGCAGCGAGTGGTGGTTAGGCTCAGATTCTGGAACTAGACTTCCAGTGTTCAAATATTGGCTCCATCACTTACTAGTTGTGTGACCTTGATCAAATTATTCAACCTCTCTATGCTTTAGTGTCTGTAAGATGACTAAAGGTCCTTATAAGGATTACATGAATAAATATTTTTAACACATATATGTGTCCTGTATACAGCAAGCATACAATAAATAAATAAATTGAATCAGAGAAATTGTAGGTGGCCCAATCATAGCTCTTGTTGATGGCTAGAACCACACTGAGATTTTAGAAACAGCATATAAAATCGAGAACCAATGAAAGACTAGATTAGCTGCTCCTTTACAGCCAAGCATATTTGGCTTTAAAAGGTATCAAACACTTTGTTCATAAATTTAAAGCAAAGCTACACCAAGGGCAGCAATTGGCATGTGTTGGGGGGCAGGCACAGTTAACTCGCTTTGGTTCTAGCACAACGGCATTGGCATGTATCATAGTGTATCTCTTTAAAGCTTGATAACAGAAGCTTCTGAATACAAGCGGCCAATAAATAGAGCTGATTATTCCCCTAAAGTAATACAATTTTCCCAGTGGGTGATCCATTTATTGTGCTGACTGAAAATGGTCAGTCAGTCACATAGGATAATATTTCTTAGGGATGGGAATTATCATCTGGATAACATCTTATCAACACTTTGTGGCGGGAGTTATAAAATCGCAGGATTGTGTATATCTCATTAAGAAATTGGAAAGAAACAAAATTGGTGGACTGAGGCTTGCCACTTTAGCCAAACTCTTATTTTTTTTTCTCCTGGGGATTTCTGCTTTCTACACCAACTAGATTCTTCCCTTTCCTTTTTAGGGCTCTTGTTTCATAAATTTGACTGTGGCGTCATTTTATCAAGAAAATAGACTTAATGAAGCATAATGACTTGCAAAGACAGATCTCATATGAGTCCCTTAACTGTGGATTATGAAAGCACTAGTCCCCAGACACCCTGCATAGTTCTTCTGCTACCATTATTTATCTTTTATTTCCTATTCAACTGTTGCGTCTACTACTTTTCTTCATCAATTTCTTTCTTCCCAGATCATTGCCTCAAACCCGTGCTTCTACCTCATACCACAAAATGAGGTCTGACGGGGTAGCTGTTGTAGAACATTGAGAATAGTAGATGATATAAACCAAATTAATTTTTAGTTCCATGAAGTTTATCTAGTTTCAATTTAACCATTAATCATTGTGCCAAACAAGCAACATATTCTAGAAAAATTTAAAGTTTGTAGAAATATTGGCAATGTTTGATCAAGTTATTATTTTATCCTAAAACACAGATTTTACCATTAAAAATGTTTTCTACACTATTCAATATGATATTCTTATAATTTGCAGCTTACATTTTCTTCAGCTACCTTAATTATAAAATGTTATATCAATTGCAAATGAATGCAGATTCATTTTTCAGACTAGTTGCCTATTAGAAAGGCATCTACATTATATTAGGATCTATGTTATTCCCTCGCTTTCTTGTCTCTTTCCCTTTACAGTCTTCCATAGAAGACTCTCCCTCTCACCAAGGACCCTCAGTTACTCTCAACTCACATAAAACACAAAGGATCTAAAAAGAGAACATTTCATCTTATCATAAGCAAAGAATCCCAACAGGAAATTATGTATAATTTCATATGTTACTACTGATAAACACCAGGTGTTGCTTTTCTTTTGTTGAGGGATTATATGTATTGCATATTTTAGTAAAATTGCTGTATGTGAGGTTGTTTTGTTGCTAAGTGCCTTCCTAATATTATGCCACAAATATTCAAGGCAGCTAACTATAGCCCCGAAAAAACATGCAGTTCTTTGTTTTTGAATATCATGCTGCTGATTCACTAGCAACACATGTATTGGTGTTGTCCTGCCAAACAGTTGCTTGGTCTCATTTGTAACAAAGACACACAGATATGCCTGTTAGCTGGCTGATGTCAGAGGAGCAGGCTGTGCCCATCTGCTGTCTTCAAGAAAAGCCAAGTGGTCTATAAAACTTTCTAACACATAACCTTTATTTCATCTAACAAGTAGACTTAACTTAATGATTCTTAGTCCTGGATTTGGGAATCCTTCCAGGTTACCCCATCTGCTTCAAGGTATATGATGAAGGCATTTAAGAAATTAACAGATGAAATAATAAGTTAAGCTTTGGTTCAACCTAAACTTGGTTGAATGTACTCAATTTGAAGGTGGTAACGTCCATTAAGTTAAACAAAAATATGGTGTAAAAGTTAAATAGTAGTAAAAATCCTACTCTTTCCTCTGCAGTAGAAATAATACTAATTTACTGAAGGCTTAATGTACAAAACAAAATAAACAAATAAACAAGCAAAAACAATAAACTCCATATATGTAAATGATAATGTCTCTTTCTCTCTCTCTCTCTCTCTCTCTCTCTCTCTCTCTCTCTCTATATATAT
>NW_007084848.1:250369-255795 GCF_000164805.1 Carlito syrichta
AATCCACTCACCTCAGCCTCCCAAAGCGCGGGATTACAGACTGAGCCACTGAGCCCAGCTACAAACTATAACTCTTAAAAATGACCGGGTACAGTGCCTCACACCTACAATCCCAGCACTTTGAAAGGCAGAGGCAAGAGGATTGCGTGAGCCCAGGGATTCAAGACCAGCCTGGACAACTTGGCAAGACTGCATCTCTACAATAAATCAAAAAAATTAGCCAGGCATAGTGGTACATAGTAGTTCCAGTTACTTGAAAGGCTGAGGTGGAAGGATCGCCTGAGCCCAGCAGGTTGAGGCTGTAGTGGCCGTGAGCATGGCACTGCACTCCAGCCTGGGCAACAGAGTGAGACTCTAGCTAAAAAAAAAAAGCAAAAAACCCAAAAGAACCGAGGCATTCGGCTGTAATGACATTGACAAAATGGAGGGAATTAACCTACAATGAGACTGCAGTTGTCAAAAATTAATTAGAAATATAAAAATAATTTTAATATTAAATAATATTCCAAATGTTAAATATCTGAGCAATAGGCAAGCATGGTAAGTCTCTCTCAGGTCTCAGGTTGTGATGCAAACAGGGGCTTGCCTTCACTTCAAGTGTTCTTTGCTTTTATCTAGAGATATAAAAAGGCCAAAATTAAACAGTCTGTTTTATCTTGATCCTATATGATATCAAACATCCCTAAGGCTTACCTATAGGCCTAAGGTATATATTGAAATAACTCATAGATTATCATAGCATTCTATGGTACCCCTGACTTCTACTAAATTTTGTTTTTTGCAAGATTTCATCATGCTAATATTTCTAAATCAGCACTTGTACTTGATTGCTATTTTCCAGCAAATTCTCTCCCAGAGACTACTTTGGTGTACTTGGAGAGAAGAAAATGATTTTTGCAAGATAAAAACATTGATATTTTCAACCACCAAATAAAAGGCGATATAATTTTCATTAGTTATTATTTTCAAACTGTTCAATATTTGTGTGAATTCAGTGAGAGTCTTAAGCCAGAATAAGAAAATTACATAGCCAACAGATCCAAGCTCAGTAGGACCTCATCACAGACTCCTGAGTAGATCCAGAAATGTGATTCAGGTCTCACATGTCCAAACAACTACTGAAAGATGGTGTGTCAAATTAAAAATGGACAAACATGCTGTTCAGTGTTTCCATCTAGTAGCTTAGTCTATATCTTCACTGCCTTGGATCTGGGCTAAGTTGGAATTGCTTTAATGACAGAAGACAGTATAGATGATGCTGTAGCCATTTCAGACGTAAGGCTTTAAGAGGCCTGGCAGCATCTACTTTCTCTTTTGGAAGCCAGCTGCAATGTAAGAAGTGCAACCACCCTGTGCCCAACATGCTCTAATAATCTCAAGTCAGGTGGAAAAGCCCCATGGGATGAGATGCCAAGTGGAGAAAGAACCCAATGAGCCCAAGACACTAGATATGTGAGTGAAGAGGGAATGAATTCTTTGCCCTCCAACTGCAACTCCCACGCCTTTCTGCCTCAACATTGAACACATGGAGAAGAAAGGAGTTGTCTAGCTAATCCCTGTCTGAATTCCTTACTCACTAAATCACAATCACAATAAAATGATTGCCTTAAACCTCTAAGTTTTAGGGTAGTTTGCCGAAGCAAACGGATAAACTAAGAGATGACTTATTTTGCATGATTGAAAGCTCGATTTTATTTTTTAACTTTTTTTGAAAGCTCAATTTTAAAATAACTTAAAATGAGGAATAATTTCACACAAATTGGATTTTACTCCCTGTAGATTAGTAAATAAATACTAGGAGAATTATTGCCCTTTTAGCTAAACTTGACTTTTCTTTTTCTTATCTAGTCAAATCTAGTAAATAAAGACACCATATTTTTAGCCCCTAGCACAGAACATATTGCTGATGTTCTGCTACAGGACCACTTGATAGCAGCACTGGAGAGAGAAGCAGTATCCCCTAGAGTCCTTACCGGGCTTTATTTAAAAATTTAAAAGTACCATATATTACACTGCTGTACACTTTAAAAAATGATAGAAAGAAGAGAATGTGTAGATAGTTTTAGAATTATGTAACTTCAGAGACTGCCTATGGGGCTGGGGATGGGGGGTACCCTATGGATGACTGAGTAGATAGAGCCATTGATTTTTTTTTTTTTTTTGAGTTGGAGTCTCACTCTGTCGCCCAGACTGGAGTGCAGAGGCCACTCCCGGCCACCGCAGCCTCGACCTGATGGGTTCTGGCAATCCTTATGCCTCAGCCTTCCAAGTAGCTGGAACTACAGGCGCGCGCTACCACGCCCGGCTAATTTTTTAAATTTATTGTAGAGATGAGGTCTCGCCAAGTTGCCCAGGCGGGTCTCGAACCCACGGACTCAGGCAATTCACTCACCTCAGCCTCCCAAAGCGCTGGGATTACAGGCTGAGCCACCGAGCCCGGCTGAGCCATTGATTTTTTAAACAATATTTATTGAGCATTGGCTTTGTGCCAGAAATCTGGAGACACACAAAGGAAAGTTCTCATTCTTGCCTTCAAGGAGCTTATTCAATAAGTGAAAAGATGGGCAGATAAACAATTACATTACTATGTGATAAATCCAAAAACCAAAGTGTGGGCCCAGTGAAGCAAGGCCAAAAAGAAGAGAAAGTCTAGTGTCAATTATATTAGATTGAATGATATGAAGTTGCCAATGTTTGACTGACTTTGTCCTACAAATACGATCATTACTTATGATTTGTCCTTTTAGTTTGGAATATCTAGGGCATGATGTGAATAGCAAGAATGATAGACAATAAGGTTGGAGAGGTAAACAGAGTCATTTTATATTCTAAAACAAAAACAAAAGCCAAGCCTCCATGAATGCCAAAATAATGAGATTACTTTTTATACTGGAGAAGACATTAGGTTTTTAAAGCAGCAGAATAATATTAGGAAACTTTCATCTTGGAAAGATCACCTTTTATTGTGGCTCACTCACAACAGAAAAGAGTCTTTGCTTTTTAGAGATATACTCTTAAATCTTTATGGATGAAATGTTATGATGTCTGGAACCACTTTCAGAATATGACAAGAGATAGGGGAAGTTGGCGGAACTAGAGAAGAAACAAGATTAGCCACAGGTTGATAATTGTTGAAGCTGAGGCAATGAGTACCCAAGTGTTCATCATATAATCTATCTTCTTTTGTATATGTTTTAAATTTGTCATAATCAAAAACAGATATGCACAAAACAGAAAAGCATGGAAGGAAGGAAGGAAGGAAGGAAGGAAGGAAGGAAGGAAGGAAGGAAGGAAGGAAGGAAGGAAGGAAAAACAAGCATCCTTGCTGCAGTGTGGATCAATTTTGTGTATGTTGGCATTTTATTAATTTCTTGGGGCAGTCATACAAATTACCATAAACTTGGTGGCATAAAATAAGAAAAATTTATTATCTCACAGTTCTAGAGGCCAAAAGTCCAAAACCAGGGTGCTACCATGCTCTCTCTGAAGGCTCTAGGGGAAAATCCTTCCTTGTTTCTAGATTCTGATGGCTCCCAGCATTCCTTGGCTTGTAGACACATCACCCCAACCCCTGCCTCTGTTTTCATGTTATCTTCTCCTCTGTGTTTCTATGTCCTCTTCTTATAAGGACACTAGTCACTGGACTTAGGATCCACCTTAAGTCCAGTACAATATCATTTCAAGATCCTCTCTTTATGAGTGTAAAAACCCTATTTCCAAATAAGGTCACATTCTGAAGTTCCAGGTGTACATGAATTTTGTGGGGCACTCTTCACTAAAGAGATTCAAATAGGCTAGAAGTGAAAACTGACACCAGAGATGGGGAGAAAATTAAAAACCAGAAAGCAATAAGGTTCAGAAACGAAAAAAGCCAAAACTAAGGTATTGTCTGTGGGGACTCAGTTGGGTTTTACATGCAGATATATACACCATGGTTACTATCTGAGGTAGTAAGTTAATGATTAAGAAAAGTCCAGGAAGCAGCAGGAGATTAAAGGGAACCCTAGAACCAGCTGGAGGTGAGGGCTGTATAGGGAAGGTTTTCAAGGGATCATCAAGTGTTGACAGGTAAAGGAGAAAGGGAAGAGTATTTCACTCTTGAAAATGATTGAAACAAAGACATGGAAGTGAAAATCAGTACAATGGCATTTGAAGAAAACAGTAAACAATTTGGTGTTATTGGAGTGTAAAATGTAAGGCAAGGAGAACCAAAAGCAGAGGCTGGACCAGTAGGTAGAGGCTAGATCAAAAAGAGCCATGGAAACCATGTTAATAAATTGGGACTTAGTTATTGATTATGTGGAGATATTTAAGGGTTTAAGCAGGCAAGGTGGCATGGTCACATTTTCCTCTTAGAATGATTTATCTGGTAAGTAATATTAGGGTGC
The DNA here is from genome assembly GCF_000164805.1 of Carlito syrichta. NCBI lineage: Eukaryota > Metazoa > Chordata > Mammalia > Primates > Tarsiidae > Carlito > Carlito syrichta. The sequence goes on from NW_007084848.1 coordinate 254,758, forward strand.
ATTGGAGGCAGGGAGGCTGACTAGGGTGCATTTGTGCTCCAGGCAAAAGATGATCAGGACCTGAATGAGGGCAACCATCATGACTTAGAGGAGAGTTGGAATTAAGAAATAAAAGCAAATAAAAGCAGCAAGATGTGATGATTTAGGGAATGTCTGAGATCAGGGTCAGAAAAGAATTAGGGCTGTCAACCAGAATGGTTGATAGGTGATAGTGATGCCATCCATTGAAATAGAGAATACAGGAGCAGGCTTTCAGTGCTGATGATAGTGATTTTATTTTATAATATGCTGAGTTTGAGGTACCTGTGGTACATGCAGGAGAGGTAGCCAGCACACAGATATATACACATAGGTCTGAAGCTTGAAGAAAGGGTCAAGGTTAGAGATACAGATGCACAAGACATCATGGTATTAGAGCAAGTAAAAACTATGAGAGTAGCTAAGATTTCCAGGGTAGAAATTTCAGAATTAGAAAGGAAATTGGCTAAGAATGGAACCTTAGATAATATAAATATCAAAGGCATAGACAAAGAATGAGGAGATCATAAAGGGAGGACGACCAGAGGAACCAAAAGTAATTAATAACATTGAAATCAAAGGAGAAGAGAATTGGAGGGAGTAATTACTACTATTGAATGTACCATACAGGTCTAGTAAGATAGAAATTGAAAAGCTTCCAAGGAGTTTGACATTTTGGAGGTCATTGATGACTGTGGTGAAAGCCATTTGAGAGAAATGTGTGTAGGTAGTAAAGTCCAATTTTAATTGGCTCAGAAAGTGGAAACAATAAATATAGATTTATTGTTTGGAACATTTGGATGTGAAGGGAAGGCTCAAGATAGTGTAGTAGCTAGAGGCACAGTAAAGGGGTTTTAAGGATGGGAGTACTTTGACATGTTTAAAAACTAATTGGAAAGAGTATAATAGAAAAGTTTGAAGATATAGAAAAAAAAGAAGAAACAGGCCGAGCTTGGTGGCTCAGCCTGTAATCCCACGCCTTGGGAGGCCGAGGTGAGTGAATTGCCTGAGCCTGTGGGT
>NW_007084848.1:255815-294397 GCF_000164805.1 Carlito syrichta
ATTCCGGCCACTGCACTCCAGTCTGGGTGACAGAGTGAGACTCCAACTCAAAAAAAAAAAAAAAGAAGAAGAAGAAGAAGAAAAACAATTATGGTTTAAAGACCTAGGGAGTATAAACTGGAATGGGACAAAGAAAAATTATAGAAATATTTAAGAGGTTGAGTTGGAAATGTCTTGCAAATTGGCATAATGTGAGTAATAAAGAATTGACAAGCTATTAAAACTAATAAGACCATTCAGTATGTTGCCAAATATAAGATTAAACTATAAAAATCCATAGCATTTTTCAACACTAGCAACAGCCAAGAATAAAATATACTGGAAAACAAAATGCCATTCACAATAGCAACAAATGTCACGAAGAAGTTATGAATTCAATCAAGAATACAGGACTTCGTGAGAAAAATGTAAATATTTAACAAAGTTATTGAGGATCATCTTGTAAATGGTGGAGTTTCAGGTACAACTGACTAGCATTAACATTAAAATAGAGCTCACAAGACTGACAAAACAGACTCTGTGGCAATAAGGTACCAAATTCCAACCTGACTCTAATATAGCATCACATGACAGATAGCAAGCCTAAAGGAATAAAAATATTTTACCCCAAAATATATCGCTTTCACATATTCTGAAGTGATCCTGAAAAGCCATCTCATGGGGAAACGTCTCTGTAGAGACCATTTTAAAGACATACACAACCTATTCTCTCTGAAGCCTACTACTAAGAGGCTTTTGTATATAACAAGAACTTTGGCTTCCATGTCCCCTCCCCACTTATCTTAACGAAGCATTTATTTTACTGATTTCAAATTCTTTAGACAAAGCTTACCTTTTTCTACTAATTGCCAATCAGAAAAGCTTTGAATTCACCTGTGACCTTCAAATCTCACCCCCCCCAACCTACTTAAATATGTCCTGCCTTTCTGGGAGCAAGCAATATAAGCCTCACATGTGTTGACTTATGTTTTGCTGGTAATTTCTGTCTCCCTAAAAATGTGTAAAACCGAGCTGTAATTCAACCATTTAGGGCACATGTTCTCAGGACTTCCTGCGAGTGTGCCATAGGCCTAGGTCACTCACATTTGATTTAGAATAAACCTCTTTAAATATTTTACATGTTTGGCGTTTTTGTCAACAGTCTGAATGAATTAAAAGATATTCCTAGCCGGGCTCGGTGGCTCAGTCTGTAATCCCGCGCCTTTGGGAGGCTGAGGTGAGTGGATTGCCTGAGCCCGCGGGTTCGAGACCCGCCTGGGCAGCGAGACCTCATCTCTACAATAAATCAAAAAATCAGCCGGGCGTAGTGGCGTATGCCTGTAATTCCGGCTACTCGGAAGGCTGAGGCGGAAGGATCGCTGGAGCCCAGCAGGTCGAGGCTGCGGTGGCCGCACTCCAGTCTGGGCAACAGAGTGAGACTCCAACTCAAAAAAAAAGGATATTCCTTGCTTTTGGTCAAGATGACTTAATATTAAAAATTCTCCTAAAATTAACCTCTGCATTTAATATAATCTTAATCAGGAAACCAGTAAACAGTTTCTACAAGTTATGTAAAGCAGAGAGAGATTCATAAAGGTCAAGCCAATTTCAAAAAAGAAGAGTAAAGACAGAAAACTTGCCCAACCAAATATTGAGACATACTAGAAAGCAATAGTAGTGAGAACTGAGATTTTGGCACATGGACAACAAAAGTGGAGCAGTGGACAGAATAGAGTTTTTAAAACAGGCCTATGGATATATAAAACCTTAATATTCAGAAGAAGAATATATAAAGACTTAATATACAATAAAGATGATGCCACAAATAAACAGGAAAAGGAAAGTCATTTAATATATGATGTTGGAGAAAAATGGCTCACTAATGAAGAAAAATAAAACTGTAGTAATACACATACAAAGATTGAAAAATAAATATGAAATGCTAAACTGTGAACTTAATAGATGAAAATATAAGAAGCTATCTTTGCATATTAGGAGTAGAGAACTTCTTAAATAAAAGTTAAGAAGCATAAAGCTAAAAGGCTAAACAATTTCATTAATTTGATCATGTAGGAGACCAGAATATGCCACCTCAAAATATAACTCTTTATCATGACTTATTTTGTACTGAAGATAATTGAAAAGAAACAGATACAAGAACTGCTCTCTGCTCGCCCCAATTTGCCTAAAAACAGGACATAAATTTACAAAGGCAAAGGTGTCTTCTTCCCCTCACTACTAGCAAGGACAAAGGTTGATCACTGAATACAACTTTAGACTCTTAACAGCCCAGAGAAGGCACCAGAGGAATTTATATAACAAATTTTCTAACCAGCCTTTATCTATAATTTATTTGTCTTCCCAAAAGTTGCTACCCCTATAGATTCAAAGTCCTTTTCCTTTGACTTGTCAGTGTTCTAAAAATTACTGCTCTCTGTTGAAGATGTTATATAAGCCTGAATTCAAAGCGCCTTCTTTGAAAGTTACTAATTCCCTGGGTATTTCTCATCTGTATATAAAATATACACATTAATAAACATCTGTTTGTTGCCCTATTGTTTGTCTTTTGTTAAAGAGGTCTGTCTCAGCTAAAAACTATGAAGGGTAGAGAGAAAATTATTTCACCTCCTTGTAATGACGTCGAGATTAAGGCTACATGTTCAATGAAGAACTCCAGGAACAACATCAATGAATAAATGACAAAATGGGAGAAGACTTGTGTAAAATGAATTCAAAAAAAGGTAACAAGCTCAATCAATTAGAAGGCCAATGGTATGTAGGCAATTAACAGAAATTGAAAGCCAAAGGGCCAATAAATGATATGAAGAGATTATAAACTCATTAGTAATCAGAGAAATGCAAATCAACACACCATTGTCTATAGCTTGGCAATTAATCAGTGGCAAAAGAAAGCTGGATAGTACTAAAGGAAGACAGGATATAGACATGGGAATTCTTATGCACTGCTGGAGGTGGGTGACCTGGTAAACCTGTTCTTTACAGCCATCTAGCAGAATTCCCAGTTTGTGTAGCTTAATCAACTTGTATAAGACTACTCAAGCCGGGCTTGGTGGCTCAGCCTGTAATCCCACGCCTTTGGGAGGCTGAGGTGAGTGGATTGCCTGAGCCCACGGGTTCGAGACCCACCTGGGCAGGAAGACCTCATCTCTACAATAAATCAAAAAATCAGCCGGGCATGGTAGTGCACGCCTGTAATTCTGGCTACTTGGAAGGCTGAGGCAGAAGGATCACCAGAGCCCAGCAGGTCGAGGCTGCGGTGGCCGGGAGCGGCCACTGCACTCCAGCCTGGGTGACAGAGTGAGACTCCAACTCAAAAAACAAAAAAGACTACTCAACATTTATAACATGCACACTATTTGACTGATATCTTTCTCTTTAGGAATAATCTTGAGGGGAGATAAAGAACCTGACAAGTGTTAAAAGTTGTTGCTTAGATAGTCACTGTGAAATGGGAAGATGACAACAGAACCGGTGGGAGTTTGAGAGTCTCTGTAAGGGTGTGTGTCCATAAAGACAGTATGTGTGTGTGAAAAAGTGCAGGTGGGTGAGCAAAAGTCCATCTGAGGGGAGATTCAGGAGCAAGCACCAAGGTTACCCTTTCAGAGGCAGCTGCAACCCACCATGCTCTGAGGTTGGAGCCCCCAGTGGGCAGGATCATCTGCCACTCTCAGGGGCCTCTTGGGAGAAGGCAGCAGAGATCAGTTGCTCCTCAGCACCTGACACCTGGCCCATGCCAACACCTGTGGCAGCAAGCTGGGCACTGACAGCAGGAACTGTGGAGAAAGCAAGTGGAGAAAATCTGGAGCTGAGCCCCACCACCAGTGAGGAGATGCTGACTGCCACCATTTTCTCTGTCCTGGGATGGACAGAGACCTGCATTGGCCCATCCAACTCTTTTCAGCCTCCAACCTAAGACCTGGAGGTGATCTCTGCACCATTCTGGAATTAGCCATCACTGGTCCAGAGAGAAAAGTTCAGAAACAGACACTCCACCCCTGCAGGACCAGGTATGGACATGTCAGATCCGAGTGGGAGACTTGGTGGTGGCAACAGTAGCAGATGAGTTGGGGTGAGTCTAGATCTAATTCACCCTCCTCCCCCAGTAGTCTTTAGGGCGTCTGACCCACATCAAGAGCAACCTGATCGGTCAGCATTGAGAGCAGAGGAGACAGGATGGAGACTGGAGCCCATTTCCTACTATTGGGAACCACCAGTAAAAAGAGAAGGATAAGAGCCTGAAGTTCTAAAAACAGCCACAGAGGGAGTTTTTTGTTGTTGTTCCTGTTTTTGTATTTGTTTAGCTTTTGCTTTTTTTAAAAGTTTTTCAGTTTTTCTGTTTGTGTATGGGTAATTTTGGGGGCGAGTGTGTCATCAGGTTGTTTTGTTTTTGTTTTTGTATGTTTGCTTGCTTGTTTTTGTTTTGTTTCTTTCTTTGTTTATTCTTTGGTTGGTGTGCCTGTCTGTTTTCTGTCTTCATCTTCCTTTCATCTCCCTTCTTCCTTTCTCAGTTCTTTTCCTTTTTCTGATCTCATTTTGCTTTCGGGGACATACATATGTGCTCACTGCATGGACAGATGGTAATGTGGAGGCAAGTGGGGTCCAGGGGGCCCACACACTAGTCAGTGGATACTGTGATCTGCAGATAGCATCTAAACCACAGCTCTCCCATCACACCTTAATCAAATCACAAAACTGCAAAAAGCACAGCTTCCCCATCCCTAGTCCAGCTTCAAAATTGAACAAATCCAAAACATCTACATGAGGAAGAATAGGAGATTGAGCAAAAAGAAATAAAAGCTATCCTCCCTATCACTGAGCAACAGAATTAAAGAAGAGGGGAAAGGGAGAGGAAAACCATCACAAATGAAGAAGAACCAAAGGAAAGACACAAATTCCATATGGACCCCTGGGAAGACAGCAACTGAGAATACAGACTTCAGAACTCAAACAATGAAGAGCCCCCAGAATTACTGGTTTTAAAACACAAACCCAGATATCAAGATATTAAAAGAGAGAATAAATAGAAATAAGGAGAGACAAGGGGAAAGCATGAAAGGGTTGATAACTGAGATGAAGGCAATAAAGAATACAGAAAATGAAATAAATAACGAACTGACAAGCATAGAAAGTAGAATTAACCAAGCAAAAGAAAGACTCTCAGAACTTGAGGACCACAATACATAATTAACCCAAACTGTTAAAAACATAGAAAAGAAGCTTAAAAAGATGGAACAAAATCTCCAAGAGATGTGAGATTATATCAAAAGGTCAAATCTACAATTGATTGGCATTCCTAGGCAGATAGAGAAACAGAGAGCACCCTGGAGCAAACATTCCATGAAATTATCCAAGAAAACATCCCTCATCTCATCAGAGACAAACCATTCAAACACAAGAGGTTCAGAGAACTCCCACAAGACACCAAATGAGAAGACCAACTCCTATACACATAGTAATTCACTTACACAAAGTAGGTATAAAAGAAAAAAATCTTAAAGGCAGAGAGAGAGAAAGTCAGACTACCCACAGGGAAAGACCAGTTAGAATAGCAGCAGACTTATCCACAGAAACTACAGACTAGAAGAGGCTGGAGTCCAATCTTCAAAATTCTCAAAGATAAACAATTCCAACCAAGAATTTCCTACCCAACTAAGTTTCATCAGTGATGGAGAATTAAAATCCTTCCCAGACATTCAATCCCTAAAAGTTTAGGCTGTCTCAAGCTCTACAAGAAATGCTTAAGAAAGTATCCAGTACAGAAGAAAGGAAAAAAAGAATAACCATGCTTTTCCAAAAAATGCAGGAAAAGGATTAAAAACCACACATATATCAACCCAAAAGTCAAAAGAAAAAAAACCAACAAGCAAATAAACAACAACAACAATCTCTGTAAGAACCTCATGACAGAGATGAACTCTCACATCTCAAAAATTAGCCTGAACATGAATGAACTGAACCACCACTGAAAAGACATAGAATGGCAAACTGGATTTAAAAAAAAACATGATGCAACAATATGCTGTCTTCAGGATACTCATCTCACCAGAATGGACACTCACAACTCAAAGTTAGAGGATGGAAAACAAATTTTCAGGCAAACAGAGCACACAAAAAAGCAGGAGTTGCAATCTTAATATCAGATAAAATATGCTTTAAGCTATCGAAAAATTTAAAAGACACAGAAGGTCATTACATAGTAATAAAAAGGTTCACTCCATCAGTAAGAACGATCCATCCTAAACATATATGCACCCAACATAGGATCACCAACTTTTATAAAGCAGCTTCTAGGCAAACTAAAAAAAGATATTGACTCTAACAATATCATAGCCAGGGACCTAAATACCCCACTATCAACCCTAGATAGATAAGAATATTGAGGCAAAAAGCCAAAAAGGACACCTGGAGCCTCAACTTAACACCTAACCAGATGGACTTAACCTCCAGCAAACAACCACAGAATATACATTCTACACATCACCACATGGAATGTACTCCAAGATCAACCACATCCTGGGTCATAAATCAAGCATAAAAAATTCCATAAGATCGAAATACTGCCATGCACCTTCTCAGACCACAGTGGAATAAAGATAAATATCAACTCCAACAAAGCTACCCCCAAATGCACAAAGACATGGATACTAAACAGCATGCTGCTGAACAACTCATAGGTCAACATAGAAACCAAAGCAGAATTTAAAAGATTTCTGGGCTAGGCTCGGTGGCTCAGCTACAGACCCAGCACTTTGGGAGGCCAAGGAGAGTGGATTGCCTGAGACCACACGTTCAAGATCCACCCAGGCAACTTGGCGAGACCTCGTCTCTATAATAAATAAAAAATTAACCAGGCGTGGTAGCACACATTTGTAGTTCCAGCTACTTGGAAGGCTGAGGCAGAAGGATCGCTGGAGCCCAGCAGGTCAAGGCTACGGTGGCCAGGAGCATGCCACTGCACTCCAGCCTGGGCGACAGAGTGAGACTTCAACTCAAATAAATAAATAATTACTGGAAACAAATGAAAATATAAACACATCTTATCAAAACTTCTGGGATGCCATGAAAACACTACTGAGAGAGGAATTCATTTTATTTCTGTATTTGTTTGTTTGTTTATTTATTTATTGGGTTCGAGTCTCACTCTGTCACCCAGGCTGGAGTGCAGTGGCACACTCACAGCCACTGCAGCCTTGACCTGCTGAGCTCAGGCAATCCTTCTGCATCAGCCTTCCAAGTAGCTGGAACTACAGGCGTGTGCCACCACACCTGGCTAATTGTTTTGATTTATTGTAGAGACAAGTTCTCGCCATGTTGCCCAGGCTGGTCTCAAACCCCTGAACTCAGGCAATCCTCTCACCTTAGCTTCCCAAAGTGCTGGGATTATAAGCTTGAGCCACTGTGCCCAACTGGAATTCATTTCTTTATGAACACACATCAAGAAAATGGAAAGATCACAAGCTAACAGCCTAACAAATCACCTAGGGGAACTGGAAAGACAAGACCACCAAAACTCTAACTTCAGCAGAAGAATCCAGATCATCCATGTAAAGCCCAAATACAGGACATAGAAGAAAAAAAATCATAGAAAAAATCAACAAAACAAAAATCTGGTTATTTGAAAGGATAAACAAGCCAGATTGACCAAGAAAAATCCCAAATAAACACAATCAGGTGGTACATATACACAACTGAAAAAAAAAGCACAATCAGAAATGCAAAGGATTAGCCGGGCTCAGTGGCTCAGCCTGTAATCCCGCTCCTTGGGAGGCTGAAGTGAGTGGATTGCCTGAGCCCACGGGTTCAAGACCTGCCTGGGCAACTTGGCGAGACCTCATCTCCACAATAAATCAAAAATCAGCCGGGCATGGTAGCACACGCCTGTAGTTCCAGCTACTTGGAAGGCTGAGGCGAAAGGATCACCAAAGCCCAGCAGGTCAAGGCTGCGGTGGCCGGGAGCGGCCATTGCACTCCAGTATGGGTGACAGAGTGAGACTCCAACTCAAAAAAAAAAAAAGAAAAAGAAAAAAGAAATGCAAAGGATTAAATCAAAATGGACCTCGAAGAAATACAAAAAATTATCAGAGATTACTGTGCACACCTGAATGGAAACAAACTCGAAAACCTAGATGAAATGGAGGACTTTCTGACATCACACAACCTCCCAAGGTTGAAATGAGACGACATTGAGACATTAAATAGACCAATAACAACACAGGAAATCAACTCTATCATAAGAAAACTACCTACAAAAAAAGTTGTGGATCAGATGGCTTTCCAGTGGAGTTCCACAAAACTTACAGGGAAGAGTTGATACTAATCCTATTGAAAGTATTCCAAGCAGTTGAGAAAGACAGAACTTTTCCCAAATAATTTTATGAAGCTAGCATCACACTGATACCCAAACCAGGTAAAGATGCAACAAAGAAAGAGCACTACAGGCCAATATGTCTGATTAGCATAGACGCAAACACACTCAACAAGATTCTGGCAAATTAGATCCAATGGCACATCTCAAAAATCATCCACCATGACCAAGTAGTCTTCCTCCCTGAGATACAGGGCTGGTTCAACATCCACAAGATTATAAATGCAATTAAAAACATCAACAGCTATAAAAATAGAAATCACATGATTATATCATTAGATGCAGAAAAGCTATTGATAAAGTCCAGCATCATTTCTTGATAAAAATCCTTGAACACCTATGCATAGAGGGAGCATACTTCAAAACAGTAAGCACCATCTGCAATAAACTCACAGCCAACATATTGCTAAATGGACAGAAATTGAAAGCATTTCCCCTGAAAACTGGAACAAGACATGGCTGCCCATTTTTACCCCTCCTGTTCAACGTATGGAAGTCCTAGCTAGAGCAATCAGACAAGAGGAGGAAATTGGGAGTATCCAAATAGGAAAAGAGAAAGTCAAGTTATCCAACTTTGCTGATGATATGATTCTGTAACTTGAAAATCCAAGAGAAACTGTCAAAAACCTTCTTGCACTGATAAATGACTTTGGCAAAGTCTCAGAGTATAAAATCAACATGGAAAAAACAGTTGCATTCTTATACACCAACAACAAACAGGAAGAGAACCAAATAAAAAGCATAATCCCATTCACAATAGCAACAACAACAACAAAGTGAAATACCTTGGTATCTTTCTAACCAAAGAAGTGAAAGACCTTTATAACGAAAACTACAAAACACTGCTCAAAAAAATGAAAGATGATACAAACAAATGAAAAAATATTCCATGCTCATGGACTGGAAGGAACAACGTTGGTAAGATGTCTATCCTACTCAAGGCAATCTACAGATTTAATGTAATACCCATTAAATTACCACCAACATCATTCAGACCTAGAAACGACAATACAGAAATTCATATAGAAACATAAATGACCACAAATAGCCAAAACAATTCTCAGCAAAAAAAAAGCAAAGCAGGAGGTATCACACTTTCAGAATTTAAACTTTATTATAAGGCTACAATAATCAAAACAGCTTGGTGTTGGTGCTAGAACTGGCATATAGACCAATGGAACAGGATAGAGATTCCAGAAATAAAGCCTCAATTTCTCAACCAACTCATCTTTACAAAGTCTCCACTAACAACCACCTGGGAGAGGAGAACTTATTCAGTAAACGGTACTGGGAAAGTTGACTGACCACACGCAGAAGCTTAAAACAAGACCTCTACCTATCACCATACACAAAAATCAACTCTAAATGGATTAAAGACCTAAACATAAAACTTCAAATTATAAGAATCTTAGGGACAACCCCCTCGGGTCCCTCCCACTGTGGGAGCCTTTCTGCCCTCTCAATAAATCCTGCTAAAAAAAAAAAAAAAAAAAAGAACCTTAGAAAATGCAGGAGACGCCCTTAAGGAAATTGGAGCTAGCAACCAATTCCTGACAAAACCCCTAATGCCCATGCCATAAGAGAGAAGAGAGACAGGTGGGACCTCATCAAACTGACAATCTTCTGCAAAGCCAAAGAAACCATCAAGAGATTGGGGAGACAGCCCACAGACTGGGAAAAAATATTTGCCAACTGTATATCTGACAAAGGCCTAACATCTAGGATCTACAAGGCACTCAAATGTGCTGAAAAGAAAAAACAAACAGCTCCATTACAAAGTGGGCAAAAGATATAAATAGGAACTTCTCAAAAGAAGACATATGAGCAGCCAACAGATACATGAAAAAATGCTCAGTCATCAAAGAAATGCAAATTTTTTTTTTTTTGAGTCAGAGTCTCACTCTGTCGCCCAGACTGGAGTGCAGTGGCACACTCCCAGCCACCGCAGCCTCTATCTGCTGGGCTCTGGCGATCCTTCCGCCTCAGTCGTCCAAGTAGCTGGAACTACAGGCGCGCGCTACCATGCCCAGGTAATTTTTGATTTATTGTAGAGATGAGGGCTCACCAATTTGCCCCAGCGGGTCTCGAACCCACGGGCTCAGGCAATTCACTCACCTTGGCCTCCCAAAGTGCGGGATTACAGGCTGAGCCACAGAGCCCAACCAGAAATGCAAATTATTACCACACTGAGATACCACCTAACTCTAGTCAGGATGGCCATCATCGATAACTCAAAAAACAGTAGATGCTGGAGAGGATACGGGGGGAAAAGGGAACACTTCTACGCTGTTGGTGGGAAGGTAAACTAGTACAACTGCTGTGGTGATTCCTAAAAGTTCTAAAAATTGACCTTTTATGCAGCCCAACAATCCCCCTTCTGGGAATATACCCAGAGGAACTCAAATCACTCTATAAAAAAGATACCTGCACACGCATATTTATTGAAGCATTATTCACAATAGCAAAAACATGGAACCAACCGTGCTGCCCATCAAAAGTGGACTGGATTTTTAAAATGTGCTACATACACATGATGGAATATTACACAGTTATAAAGAAGGACAAAATTATGAACTTCACAGAAACATGGATGGATTTAGAGTCTATAATACTCAGTGATCTACCACAGAAACAAAGAACTGAGTACCACATGTTCTCACTCATAAGCAGACCCTGAACAATTATCATAATATTATAAAAAAGGGTGTCAGTAGAGGGAAACTGCCGGGGGTAGGGGAGGTACACTTCATCAATAGGAGTACCTGATCTCAAACCACGCAAAGTGGGGACCAAGGTGAGGCCCAAACTTTACCTGTACGATGACCATTTGTAAATCTAATCCTGAATTGTACCTCATATCCTTAAAATAAATAAATAAATAAAAATAGTTACTGTATCATCATTTATAATTTTAAAAATGGTAAAAAGATAAATGCCCATTATAGGAATCTTCTAGTAATAAAGTACTCATATTTATAAACAAAAAAATTATTCAGCTTGAATGCAAAAGTACAACCGTAAGGATACAAAAGCAATTTGGCCAGATCAAATTCTTACATTTGAATTGTGCTATAGTTCTCTATAGCAGCAGTTAGCAAACTTTCTCTATAAAGGGACAGAAAATAAATATTTTAGGCTTTGTGAGCCATATGGTCTCCATCACAGCTACTCAGCTCTGCTGTTGTAGCATGAAAGTAACTACAGACAATATGTAAATAAATAAGCATAGTTGTGTTCCAATAAAACTTTATTTACAAAAACAGGCAGCAGGCTAGATCTGGCACACAGCTATATTTTGCCAACCTTGCTCTATAGAATAAGAGCATCTTTATAAAGTCCCGGTTTTGCAATTAGCTTGTACTTTAGGGCAACTTGTTTCTTCTATACAATTTCATCTCGTTGTGAGACTTAAATAAAATATGTGAATACAAATTAACTGTGAAATGATATAAAAGCATAGGTCTTTTTTCTTTTTTTACCATTTCTAAGTAATAATTGTTGTTACATTTATTTTACTGCAGTCTAATGCCTGTCTTGGAAAGTGAGTATTTGATATGCTTTTATATGTCAGAGAAGCCTGTTAAACATTCAGAAATAATTTTATCCAGTGCTGGTCTTTGTTCACAGTCTTACAGCCATTAAACTTATCCAAGTCTATTTAAAGTCTTTCTCTTTGGATCATTCCTGGATTATTCCCATTTTTATAATTTGTAGAGCTTCTCTTATATAGTGTCAGTTTCATGGGTATATGACCTATGAAATCACACAGGTTCCCTTGTTTCGAAGGACCCCATACTTGGTTCAATGTTCTGTTGTTGCTGTCTTGAAATTCTTAATAATTTTGAACAAAGGACTCTGCATTTTTGCAATTTAGCCAGTCCTGCTCTTACATACCAGGAAGAAAAATTAACTTTCTATTTTTCATTTATAACAGCTTCAAGCCAAACAAAATGTTTGATAGAAAACTTAAAGCCGGGCTCGGTGGCTCAGCCGGCAATCCCAGTGCTTTGGGAGGCTGAGGTGAGTGGATTGCCTGAGCCTGCGGGTTCAAGACCTGCCTGGGCAACTTGGCGAGACCTCATCTCTACAATAAATCAAAAATTAGCCAGACGTGGTGGCGCATGCCTGTAGTTCCAGCTACTTGGAAGGCTGAGGTGGAAGGATTGCTAGAGCCCAGCAGGTCGAGGCTGCGGTAGCCGGGAGCGGCCACTACCCTCCAGTCTGGGCGACAGAGTGAGACTCCAACTCAAAAAAAAAAAAGAAAAGAAAAAAAAAGAAAACTTAAATAGCCTTTCTTCCTATGTATAGCTCTACAGAAATGTTTTCTATATTCTTTTATCTCTTGAGTTTGATTTGCTTGAGGAAAATTAAAAGGAGAAAAACTTTTTAAATTAAGTTAGGTTTCTGGGCCCCCCAAATTGGTACAAATAAATTGAAAGTGTTACAGATACTCAAATATAAATATTAAAGGGTATTTTTGTCCTCTTACTGAAATATAAAAAATCTTGATTCATAAAGGTAATCTTAATAAATATTTTTAATGTCATGAAAGTATTTAGAAATGAAAATCAAGTCATAATTATATAATATTTGCATAGTTATAAATAACTTAGTTACTTTGTGGTCAAAATGTTAATATATACTTTCAAAGTACTAAACACTTCCTGGGAATTCATCCTGCTATTCACATAGAAGGCAAGAATGTGCTGATTTGAATGCTTCCATACTCTACTGACACTACTAGGCACACAGGAAGATCAGCTGATTGTGTTTGCCCAGAAAGCAAGCGTGGACAATGATTGGCTCTATCTTAGAGGAAGTGGAAAAGTTGCTGATGTGCCACAGGCATCGCCTAAGAGCAGCAGTAAGGTCTCAGTGGTCTACCCTTGATTTTTAAATCACACTATTTCCCAAGATCCTACAATTGGGTATTCAAAAACACTGCATTGTTTTAAAAGGGAGAAAGAAGAAGCTGCTATCTTATATCTTATTTACAATAGGGATAAAATACTCTTGGTTTGAAGGAAGAATATTTAGGTACAATGACCAAACCCAATTTTCTGTAAGTAAGTAGCTTACAAGTCAAGGAAAGCCAAAACAATATGACTTCATAAGTGTTTTACTTAATAACAAAAGTTGGCTGGGTGCAGTGGCTCAAGCCCCTAATCTCCACACTTTGACAGGCCGAGGTGAGATGACTGCCTGAGCTGAGGGGTTCGAGACCAGCCTAACCAACTTGGCAAGACCTCATCTCCACAGTTAATCAAGACATTAGCCGGGCATGGTAGTGCATGCCTGTAGTTCCAGCTACTTGGAAGGCTGAGGTGGAAGGATTGCCTAAGCCCAGCAGGTCAAGGCTGTGGTGACCATGAGCATGCCACTGCACTCCAGCCTGGGCGACAGAGTAAGATTACAACTCAAAAATAAATAAATAAAATAAAATAACAAAAGTTGTTTAAAGTCAAATTTCTACCATCAGATACGCCAGTGTTTGCTAGTGATATAGCTCCAGTAATGTTACCCCAAGATTCACCCCGTTTATTTATTTTCAAATAAAATAATGCCCTAATCTAATTATAAACATTGTATATCAATATACATATGTATAAATGCAAATATATGTATATATACATACATACTACATAAAACATACATACATATGCGCACACACATATACAGTAGCCATGAATGTAGTTTTATGTTATATAAAAAGCATCACTCTGTGATGACTGTTTCCTTCATAATTAAATGTGCCATTATTTGTCATACAAGGACTAGCAATTAAGTTTGTGAACTCATCACCATGTGCTTACTTTGGCAGCACTGTATAAACAATCTAGTAAGGCTTCATAATGTTGATATATCAGTGTCTCACAGCTGTGTTTGTGTCAATGTGTGGCAATGTCTTGTTGAGTAGCGTTCATTATTGTTGCTGCGTGTTTTTGTGTGCCATCACAAGAATATCGGAGCTTGAATTAGAGCAACAAGCAAACATTAAATTTCTTGTTAACCCTGGCAAAATTGGAAATGAAATTAGGGACATGTTTGTCCAAGTTCATGAAGAAAATGGCAGTGTACAAATGGAGTAAACATTTTTCTGAGGGGAGAGAAAGCATCACTGATGAAGAGAGGTCAGGACTGTGAGAAGCATAGCAGACCAAATAAACATTGATAGAGAAACAGGAAAATTTTGACCGAAAACCTTGGCATGAGAGAGGTGTGTGCAAAAATGATCCCAAAGGAGCTCTTGCATCATGACAATGCACCAGCTCACACAGTCCTACCTGTGAGGGAGTATTTAGCCAGCAAACAAATAACTGTATTGGAATACCCTGTCTACTCACTTGATATGGCCCCCAATGATTTTTTTCTTTACCCAAAGATAAAGAAAATATTGAAAGGAAGACATTTCAATTAAATTCAGGACATTAAGGGTAATATGACAACATCTCTGATGGCCATGCCAGAAAAGGAGTTCCAAAATTGCTTTGACAGGTGGACTAGGTACTGCCATCAATGCATAGCTTCCCAAAGGGAGCACTTTGAAGGTGACCATAGTGATATTCAGCAATAAGATATGTAGCAAATTTCTAGGATGAGTTCATGAACTTAATTGTCAGTCCTCATATATATATTTGCTGTGGTTTGAATGTCTGTTTTCTTCAAAACTCATGTTAAAACTTAATCTTTAATATAACAGTATTAAGATGTGATTAGTCATTAAGAGGGATTAATGTCACTCTCAAAGGACTGGGTTGATTTTTTTGGGAGTGAGTGAATTCTCACTATAAGCGAATGGATTAGTTATAGCAAGAGCAGATTGTTATAAAGTGAGGCTCCTTCATATTTTGTCTCTTTCACACATGCCCACTTGCTCTTTCACTTTTCTGCCATGTTGTGATATAGTACAAAAGCCCTCATCAAAAGTTGTTCCCATGCCCTTGTGCTTCCCAGTCTCCAGAGCTATCACAAATAAATTTTCATTTTTTTAATAAATTACTCGGTCTTAGATATTCAGTTGTAGCAGCAGAAAATATATTAAAACAACATTCAAATAACATTTCTAAAGCTTATGTGGGTGTTTCCCTTCTTCCTATTCCAGAATTTTCACCACTTATTGTAAAGATGCTAACTCTTTGTGAACCATGAATAATGTTCACTTAACTGATTAAAGGCCTTCAGTTAACACAGAGTAAAGAAGAAGGACTCCTGACAAATGGATTTGAATCAGTCAGTAAATATTCAAAACTTTTAAAAATATTAGCACATTTACGTCTTGAATTTATTTTAGAAATTCAAGTTTCTTTGTATCTCATGACTGACTATTCTGACAGTAGGACTTTTAACTTTTAGGAAAAAAAACTGGTAAAAATGAATACCTTTCATACTGAGTCATTGTGAGGAGTCCCTACTATCTGAAAAATCATTTTTATGTGACCTTCTCTGACTAAAATTTCCATTAGCATCTATAGTTCATCATGCTCATTATAATGGCATGTATCTTCTGACAGTTTATGTTCAGCTCGATGGCTCAGCCTGTAATCCCAGCACTTTGGGAGGCCGAGGCGAGAGGATTGCCTGAGCCCGCGGGTTCGAGACCCACCTGGGTAACTTGGCGAGACCTCGTCTCTACAATAAATCAAAAAACTTAGCCAGGCATGGTAGCACGCACCTGTAGTTCCAGCTACTTTGGAAGGCTGAGGCGGAAGGATCGCAGGAGCCCAGCAGGTCGAGGCTGCGGTGGCTGGGAGAGAGCCATTGCCCTCCACCCTAGGTGACAGACTGATACTCCAACTCAAAAAAAAAAAATACAGTTTATTTTATTGTATTCATGCTTAGTGTTTTATTAGGTCACAGGTTTTGAAAATTACTACTCTATGTGTGATATGCCAGAATTCTTGATAAAGTAGCATACATTTGCTAATTGTGCCAAATAAAGAAACATTCTATTTCCATAAGAAATTACATAAGACAAAGATTTATTTTTATCATTTATGATCAAGGGTAAGTTATATAGGCTAATTCTTTTTGATGCCTCTGACTCAAAATTAATTTTAATGGGTAAGAAATTGATCCATGTAGGGGAGGAAAATATCTTTCCTTTTACCCACTTAGGTTTATGACTGGGGCCTCTATAAGAAAAGACAGATTAACAAGAGAAAAGTATACAAATTTATTCAACATAAGTTTTATGTGATACAAGAGCCTTCATAAGGAAATAAAGACCTGAATATAGGAAAACCCAAGTGTGTTTTATACTAGATATGATGAAGAATGGAGAGATATGAAGAAATATATGACAAAGGGGGAATGAACTAATATAATAAATTGGAGAAAAATGAGAAAGGCCTGTTTGTTCGGATTCTTCTCTGTGTCCCTGTGTCTTCAGAGACAAGTATTCTCCTTTCCTCTGGGTATAGGGAGAGCATCTCTCACCTAAGGGTCTTATGACCCGCTTCAGGAGAAGGTCAGAGAATTCTTCCTAGGTTTTATGACCTGCTTTAGTGGAGAAGGGCAGGAGAAAGTCAGAGAAACTTCCTACTTCTGGCATTTTCTCAAATTCCGTCAAATAAAAATATTCAATATGCCAACGTGCCATATTTTGGGGTAGCATGTCTTGAATCCCATCATCCATTTCTTGACAAATATTTTAAAAGCTTATTTGTAGTAAGGAATCTATACTAAAAAATACCTTTAAAACTCCAATTCAGGGCACATACACACAAAAAATAAAGTAGAATCAACTTAGAGATGTCTTTTTTTAATGGAAAGAGCCAATATCTTAAAAATATCAATTCTCCCTGTTGTCAAAAATTAAAGCATTATAAAGTTCTGCAATAAAAACAGTTTGATTCTGGCACTTAATAGAAAGATAGAGCAATGTAACAAAATAGAATATAGAAATAGGGTCAAATAACTCAGGGATTTAGTAAATCATAGCAGTAATATTTTATGTCAGTGGAGAGAATATGGATTATTCAATAAATGATATTAGAACAACAAGCTACCTGTTTGGGAAAAAATAAAATTAATTCATTTCTCACTCCCTACAACAAAAATAAATTCAAGATGTATTAAAGATTTTAATGTAATAAAAATTAAAGCAAATATACAGGAAAACTGGAAGCTGTCTTTTTAAAAAATGATTTTTTAGTTAAAATACAGAACCTAGATGCTGTAAAGCAGTGACTCACAGCCTTGGCTCTACCTGAGAATCACCTGAGGAACTTGCAAGAACTTTCAATCCTGTGATTTCACTCTGAACTAAATAAATCAGAATTTCTGTGGATGGGGTCTAAGTCTTTGGGAGCTTTTTGGTTTTTGATTTTTTTTTTTTTGAGTTGAGTCTCACTCTTGTCGCCCACGCACACTCACGACCACCGCAGCCTCGACCTGCAGGGCTCCAGTGATGCCTCTTCCTCAGCCTTCCAAGTAGCTGGAACTGCAGACACACGCCACCATGCCCAGCTAGTTTTTGTGATTGGTTGTAGAGATGAGGTCTCACCACGTTGCCCAGGCTGGTCTCGAACTCTCAGGCTCAGGAAATCCTCTCGCCTCGGCTTCCCAAAGTGCTGGGATTACAGACTGAGCCACCACACCCGACCTGTTTTTTTTGTTTGTTTGTTTTAGTTCATTTGTTTGATTGACTAACTGATCATTTTTTAAAATGTTCTCTGAGTGATTTTGAAGCACAGTTAGGATTGAGAAGAGTTGCCATAAAATTAAACCTTCAGATTATCTCTCATATCATTCTGGAAACTGTCTCAAATATTAGTTGCCAAGAGTAACCTAACTGCTATTTTTACCTTGCAGCTGCCACGCTGTACCCTTCTCTCTCCAAGGCTTGCTGCCTTCTTGGCCTTCACTCAGAAATGAAAGTCCTTCACTCTCAGAGTGCCAGAAATCCTTTAGGGGTGTATCAGTAGGAGTGCTTGCAGAAAATAGAGGGCTTGTTCAATTTGGGAATTTGAAAAGAGTTTAATAAAGAGATTGTACACAGATGGAACCACTGGTATCTCAATTGTGGTAGTGGTTCAATGAATCTACACACGTGATAACATTTTATAGGACTATACTAAAAAAAGATTCAGTGCATGTGAAAACTGGTTAAATCTGGATAAGGTTTGTAATCTAGTCACTGGTATTGCACCAATGTCAATTTCCTTATTTTGACAATGTACTATTAGGTACATAAGACGTTATCATTCAAGGAAGCAGAGTGGAGGATACACAGAGCCTCTCTGTACTATTTTTACAACCTGTTGTGAGTCCATAATTATTTCAAAATAAAAAGTTTTAAAAAGAAACTGTTTATGAAGATGTGAGTGGGGAGCAGGAAAATTACACAAGGAATGGCGTAGCAACCCCTGACTCAAAAGCTCGGTTTCCCACACCTAGACTGAAATAATGAGAGGGGGAAAGAGTTAACAGGAGAGAGAGAGGGAGCATGCAAGAATAAGCTGTACTAAAAGGGCTATTTGACAGGTGCTATGACCTTCAAACAAGGAATGTCAAGGAATGTCAGATGAAACAAGACTTGAAACTGGGCCCTGGATCATTGTCTAATTTGTTTGGGAGCCTGAGAGAAATTATAAAGTTTGGAATAGCCACTAAAAGACAACTTATATGGAGCAAAATTGGCTCAAGTTATTACGGAAGTTGAGAAGCCCCAAGATATGCAGTCAGCAAATTGGAGAGTCAATGTGTAGTTCTAGTCTGAATCCAAAGGCCTGAGAACCTGCAGACTTGATGGTGTAGTTCCAGTCTAAAAGCTGGCAGGCTCAAGATCCAAAAAGAGCCAATGTTTTGGTTTGGGTCCAAAGACTAGAATAGACTGATATCCCAGCTCAAAACAGTCAAGCAGAAGGAGTTCCCTCTTACTCACAGGAAACTTAGCCTTCCCCCATTTTGTTCTATTCAAGCCTTCAACTGACTGGATAAAAGCCACCCACATTAGGGAGGGCAACTTATTTTACACAGTGTACCTATTCAAATGTTAATTTCCGCTAAAAATACTCTCACAAACATATCTAGGATAATGTTTGACCAAATATCTGGGCACCCAGTGGTCCAGTCAAGTTGATACATAAAATTAACCATTTCAGTTATGGACATATAAGATTTTCTTGCCAAGGAGCAACTCATTAAGATAAATAGCTGAATGCCCCATTACTCTGTCTCACTCATAGTGAGATACTACAACTAATAAAACTCTTGGGTATTGTCATCAGAAGAGTGAAATGATTTACTTTAAGATTTTTTTTTCCATCATGTATATGTACCACATTTTTTTAATCCAGTCCTCTTTTGACGGGCAGCATGGTTGTTTCCAGGTTCTTGCTATTGTGAACAACGCTGCGATAAACATGCATGTGCAGGTATCTTTTTTATAGAGTGATTTGTGTTCTTCAGGATATATTCCCAGTAGGGGGATTGCGGGGTCATATGGGAGGTTGGTATTTGGAGCTTTTAGGAATTGCCACACTACTTTCCACAGAGGTTGCACTAATTTACACTCCCACCAACAGTGTAGAAGTGTTCCCTTTTCACCACACCCTCTCCAGCAGCTGTTATTTTTTTACTTGTTGATAATTGCCATTCTGACTGGGGTTAGGTGGTATCTCGGTGTGGTTTTGATTTGCTTCTCCCTGATGATTAGGGAGGTTGAACATTTCTTCATGTGTTTGTTGGCTGCTCGAATGTCTTCCTTTGAGAAGTGTCTGTTCATATCTTTTGTCCATTTTATAATGGGGTTGTTTGTTGTTTTCTTTTCAGCACGTTTGAGTTCCTTGTAGATCCAGGATGTTAAGCCTTTGTCAAACCTGGTGTTGGCAAATATTTTTTCCCAGTCTGTAGGCTGTCTCCCTGCTCTCTTGATGGTTTCTTTGGCTTTGCAGAAGCTTGTCAGTTTAATAAGGTCCCACTTGTCTATCTTCTCTCTTATGAGCTGTGGGTTTCGAGTTTTGTTCAGGATGGAATACTATGTAGCCATAAAAAAGAACAAAATCATGAATTTCGCAGCAACCTGGATGGAACTAGAGTCTATAATACTGACTGACCTCTCACAGAAACAAAGATCCGAGTATCACATGTTCTCACTCATATAATGAACCTTAAACATCCAATGCAATACTATAAGAAAATGACTGACAGTACTGGGAAACTATGGGGGGGGGCGGGAGATGGGATTAACAGTAGCAAATATCTGTCTGGGAATGGGGAAACACCCCATATCAACAGGGTGCCTGAATGAAACGCAATTGTATACCTAACCCTTAACTGTACCCCACAACTTCATAATAAAAAGTAAATAAATAATTTTTAAAAAAAGATTTTTTTTCTTTCACTCATGCTGACCATTCATTCTACAATAGCTGAAAATTAGCAGACTTCAAATATATTTTGCCTTGAGTAATAACTCAGCAGCGTGCTAACTGGCCTAAGAAGCTCATCCATGCTTTGGGTTGGCCCCAGAAGGACTATATTCATATGTGCACATCTCATTCCATCAGCAATCAACCTGATACAAAACACATAGGTTTCTTAATCCAAGAATAGTGATTCAGAGAGGTAAAACTCTGGGCACTTATATTGCCTATGCTTTTGTAAGCCAAATGTTACTTAATTTTTTTTTTAGAAGAATGGGTAGCTGACCTTGAGTCTCATATTGCATGCTACAAACTATAGCTAAGTTGTAACTTTTGATGCTCCTGTCATTTTTGCACTCAAGAGACTATCGGTTTCCTTTTGGATCTTCCATTGGCAGGGAAGGTAGACGAAGACCATCCATTAGGGCATGCTCTTTGGTATAGAAAAAGTTCAGATGTCTGCCATATGCATTGAAAACACCCATTTTTATGCATATATTCATTTAGTCAAACCACATTTCTTGAGCACCTAGTATGAACCACAACATGCTGCTGTCTAATGAAAGAGCGCTTTAGGAAGACAGAACAGCAAATACAAGGAAGTCAGGCCATGTAGGACATCCTAGCAGCTCATGAGTATTCAGAGTGAGATAAGCACGCTCATCTCACTTTTTTTCTACAAAAAAAATTATTTACTTTTGAAAGCACAACAAAAACATTAAGCTATTTTAAAAGGTAATAGATATTTTAGGAAAGTTTTAAATGAGTCAAAGAAACTTACAATAGCTTCTATCTGTGTCACACATCTTAAGGTGACTCCCAGTGAGTCACACCCTTGTATAAGCCCCCCACCCCCACCCCTTTAGTGTGGGCAGGAACTGTGACTTGCTTCTAACCAGCTAAATATGGAAAATGTGCTGGGATGTCACTCTCATGATTACCTTATATAAGACTCCTTATATAAGATGACCTTACCTTACATAAGATTCCATCTTAGCTAACTGAAGAGAGACACTCTCCTGCTGGCCTTGAAGGCGCAAACAGCTGTGTTGTGAACTGCCTAGGGAGAGGGCCATGTGGCAGGAAACTGCGGGGGCCTCTAGAAACTGAAGGTAGTCTCCAACAGACAGCCAGTAAAAAACTGAGGGCCTCAGTCCTACAACCACAAAGTCCTAAATTCTGCCAATAATATGTGAGCTTGGAATAGGACCTCAAGCCCCAAATGTGCTTGCAGCTCTAGCTGGCACCTTGATTGCAGCCTAGTGAGACTCTGAGCAGAGGACTCAGCTAGTCACTTCCTGGACTCCTGACCCATGGAAACTGGAAAATAACAAATGTGGGTTGTTTTAAACCACTCTGTTTCTAGTATTTTGTTATTCAGCAATAAAAAACTAATATACAATCTAACCCTGGTTTTCTCCTTAAATTTCAATAAGATAGTTTTATTTCCACCAACTTTCCTGGAACCAGTTCTCTCTTGGGGCTTGTTCATAAGCTCAAGTACATTGGCGAGTTCAGCGTCAAAAACTCTCTTGACTTCTCTTTACCCAAGTTTCCTGGTGAACATTCCCACCACCACAGAAATGTTTTCATCAGAAACATTGGGAAATTCAATATCTAGATTTCAGCCTTCTTCTATCAGAAATTTTTTTATTTCCCACCTTCATGCTCTCTGTTTTTGTGACCCTTTTGGTTTTCTTGAAGACAAATAATGTCTGAAATAACCTATGCTGATACTAAGTAAATAGACTTGTGCTTTTCATTTTCACTGGACTGGAGTTTATCTGCTAGATTGTTTGACACAGAACAGGCACATAATAGCCCCAGTGCGAAGCACAGATTTTTCTAAGAGGTAAATCACTGAGATAAATCAGGTTACCTATAAATCATGTGCTGAAGTGACAATCTAGCCAAGGGGGGAATTATGGAGGATCAAGATTGTAATAATGGAATGGTACATGAGGGGATGTAATAGATGCTGCTGGTGCCCTTCCCAGACTCCCTGAACTGGCTGAGACGAGTTAGTCCTCCAGCTGTCAAAATTGTCAGCTGCTAATAGGTCATGGCTTCCCCCTTTCAGAAACATTTTTGTTCAAAAGGGAACTGACTTACCCAGCAGGTGTTGCACTCATGTGCACGCACACTCATTCACATACACACACACACACACACACACACACACACACACACACACACACACACACACAAAGGAAGCAGCTCACAATGATTACCTGTTGAGGGACATGGGTATAAAAATTAATCAACTCCCTTGCTGCTATATGGGGCCATACTGTGGTGCTTTTCATGCTCCAGAGTTCACCATCAGATCAGGCTGAGGCTTGTCCTCTGCTACAACCACACTTAGTTTTCTCGTGCTTTTCTCACTCATCTTCCCCTGAGAGCACTCTCTCAGGAAATCCCTTGCACAAGATTCATCATCTCAGTGTCTGCTTCCAGAGAACCCAATCTAAGATAGAGTAACTTCTTGGATGCTGGCAGTGTTCTAATTTTTCCTTTTAACAATCTTAAAATTGCAATTCAGTATTTTTAGCGTATTTATAGAGTTGTGCAATAATCATCACAATCTCAGTTAATTTCACTTTCGAGCATTTTCTTCCTCCCTAAAAGAAACCCAGTGCCCATTAGCTATTACTTCCCATTTTCCACCACTCTTCCCCAACCTGCTCTAAGCAAATACTCATCTACTTTGTACCTCTATGAATTTGCCTATTCTGGACATTTTATATAAATGGAATAATATAATATAATATACGATCTTTTGTGACTTACTTCCTTCACTTAGCATAATATTGTAGAGGTTCATCCATAGTGTAGTATGTATCAGCACTTCATTTCCTTTTATTGCTGAATAATACTCTATTGTATGGATACATCATATGTTACTTATCCATTCATCAGATGATAGACATTTGGAGTTTTTTCAGGTGACTGGGGATAAGGAAAAGTGAAGTAACTGGTGCTCTGCACAAGCATAGTCAAGCTTCATGGCTCTTCATAGGGTGAATGTTTGAAAAATAGCAACATAGGCTGGGCTCAGTGGCTCAGCCTGTAATCCCAGAACTTTGTGAGGCTGAGGTGAGTGGATTACCTGAGCCCACGGGTTTGAGACCCACCTGGGCAACTTGGCGAGACCTCATCCCTACAATAAATCAAAAATTAGCCAGGTATGGTAACACATGCCTGTAGTTCCGGCTACTTGGAAGGCTGAGGCAGAAGGATCGCCGGAGCCCAGAGGGTCGAGGCTACAGTGGCCAGGAGCGTGCCACTGCACTCCAGCCTGGGTGACAGAGTGAGACTTCAACTCAAAAAAAAAGAAAAAAGAAAAGTAGCAACATTAGCATGATCAGAGTGTGGAGTTCTTGGCCCTCTGATGTTAAAAAGTCACCCATCGGTCATTCTTACAGGCCCAGTTGAAGGGTCAGTGGTCTCACTCAGTTTGAACTGAACAAGAACTGACTCTAAGTTCTTGAAAAACAACTTAGGCAAACATTGTGACCCATACGTCAGAGATGCTATCTACAGGGAAGTTGAAGGGAGTCCATATGACTTAGGTATGCGACATTTAGAGTTACTAATTTTTGAAAACAGCTAATAGCAAATAAATCAGGTTAAAGTTTGACAAGCACAGTCAGGTTTGCCCTCAGCTTCACTGCTATGACCATTCATGTTCAAGTTTTTGTGTGGAAATATGTCTTCGTTTCTCTTGAATACAAGCATAGGAATGGAATTGCTGAATCATATGGTAACTTACAATAAATGTTTTGAGGAACTGCAAAACTTTTTTCCAAAGTGGTTGCACCATTTTATATTCTTACCAACAATGTATTAGATTCAATTTCTCACTAACACTTATTTTTGTCCACTTTTTTAAAAATGATAGCCATTCTAGTGAGAATGAAGTGATATTTCATATTTAATAGTTTTTAGATACAAAAACTATTAAAATGATTAAGTTGTGAAATATTTCACCTCAGATGAACTGAAAACCTATTGTGTCTAGAACTGCATTATCCAATATTGCTGCCAGTCACATGTTGCTAATGGACATTCCAAATGTGGATATAAGAAAAAATTTGAGGCTGGGTGTGATGGCTTACTTGTACTTTTCTTTTCTTTTCTTTTCTTTTTTGAGTAGGAGTCTCACTCTGTCGCCCAGGCTAGAGTGCAGTGGCACGCTCATGGTCATGCAGCCTTAACCTGCTGGGCTCAGGTGATCCTTCCACCTCAGCCTTCCAAGTAGCTGGAACTACAGGCGCGCGCTACCACGCCCAGTTAATTTTTTTTTTTTATTTTGTTGTAGAGATGAGGTCTCACCAAGTTGCCCAGGCGAGTCTCAAACCCGCGGGCTCAGACAATCCACTCACCTCAGCCTCCCAAAGTGCTGGGATTACAGACTGAGCCACGGAGCCCGGCTCGCTTTGTACTTTTCTAATGACTAATTGATGGTAAGCATCTTTTATGTAAGTATTGGCCATTTGTATATCTACTTTGGAGAAACATTAATTTCTTTGTTCATATTTTAATTTGGCTGTCTTTTTATTATTTAGTTGTAAGAGTTCTTTATATATTTAGGATACAAGTTTTTTACCCCATACATGATTTGTAAATATTTTTTATTATTCTATAGGTTGCCTTTTCACTCTCTTGATGTTATTGGTTAAGATTCTATTGTTGACTTGGATGTGGTTACATGAATGTATTTACTTTGTGACAATCTGCAAAACTATGCAAGCTTCTTTATTGATTATAACTGAATAGGAATTCCATTTTTTGAACCTGGCTCGGTGGCTCAGCCTGTAATCCTGCGCTTTGGGAGGCTGAAGTGAGTGGATTGCCTGAGCCCGAGAGTTCAAGACCTGCCTGGGCAACTTGGCGAGACCTCGTCTCTACAATAAATCAACAACAAAAAAAAATTAGCCGGGCGTGGTAGCACGCACCTGTAGTTCCAGCTACTAGGAAGGCTGAGGCAGAAGGATCGCCAGAGCCCAGCAGGCGCAGAGTGGAGTGCCGAAAGCAGCCACTGCACTCCAGTCTGCACTCTGACAGAATGAGACTCCAACTGAGAAAAAAAAAAGAATTCCATTTTTTATTGATAAGGGAATTTAAAAGGGGAAAAGGAAATTTTTTATATTATCTTACTGCCAATATAAGATTATAATTCATTTCTCCTCTGGTTCCCTTAATGCATGTCAAAGAGATCAGGCAAAGATCATGGAAGATTCTTGTAGAGGAGCTAATTCATATCCTTCATTTTAGACACAAAAACTATTAAAATGATTAAGTTGTGATTGTATTGCCCTCACCATATACTACATTTCAACTTTGCTCTATTTATTCCAGTTTTCCCAATATATCACTTCTCATTATCAATGTACTTGAGTGACAAGATCCCATAAATCTGATAATTTGCAGCTTTATTTTGAAAGGCAGAAGGCATTTTCCTCAAAGATCTTAGGTTCTTTGTAGCCCCTTAAATTATCCAGCCTGTTCTCTTTTTTGGATTCATTTGTTGAACTGCTACTTACTTACTTAGTATCTATATGTGCTGGGCACTATACAAGACACAAGATATTCAGTGGTAAGCAAAACAGACAGAGCACTGTCATCATGAACTTCCAACTGTGATATTAAATGACAAACTGCACCTTGAAAAGATCATTCCCAACTATGGTAAGGGTTAGAAAGAAAATATATAAGATGCTCTGAGAAAGTAGAACAGGAACCTCAAGTTATATTTGGGAATCAGGAAAAGCCTTCCCAAGAAAAGCACATTGCACCTGTATCCAGGAAGAGTTAGAGTTGACCCAGCAGAGTATACAGGAAAGAATTTTTTAGAAGATAAAAGATGAGTGAGAAGGTCCTGAGACAGGAAGAGCATAGAACCTCAGATGAACTGAAAACCTATTGTGTCTAGAACTGCATTATCCAATATTGCTGCCAGTCACATGTTGCTAATGGACATTCCAAATGTGGATATAAGAAAAAATTTGAGGCTGGGTGTGATGGCTTACGTCTATAATCCCACCACATTGGGAGGCTGAGGTGAGAGGATTGCCTGAGCCCACAGGTCTCAGACCAGCCTAGGTAACTTGGTGAGACCTCATCTCTACAATAAATCAAGAAAAATTAGCTGGGCATAATGGCACATGCCTGTAGTTCCAGCTAAGTGGAAGGCTGAGGCAGAAGAGTTGCCTGAGCCCAGCAAGTCGAGGCTGTGTTGGCCATGAGTGTGCCACTGCACTCCAGCCTGAGTGACAGTGAGACTCCGACTCAAAAAAAAAAAAAAAAAACACCTTGAAAGAATACTTTATTAATATTGATGAATTTTGAAATGCTTTTAGCTTTACACAATACTATTTTAAATGAAATGCTAATATACTGAGTTGATATAAGAGTTAGCAAACTGACTTGATTAAGACAATCATAATTTTGAAACTGATATACTTTTGCTCCTTATGGTGTTCAGAACACACTACTCCAAAATATGGCATTTTGGCATATTGAATATTTTAAGTTGAAGGAATTTGAGAAAATGGCAGAAACAGGAAGGTCATTCTCACTTTCCCTCACCTTTCTCCCCTGATACATGTCAAAAAACCTAGAAAGGATTTTCTGGCCTTTTTCTGAAACAGGTTTATAAGCCCTCAGGGTAGAAGTGCTCTCTCTATACTTGGAGGAAAGGAACATTTTTATCTCTGAAGATACAGCAACATAGAGAAGAATCTAAACAGGCACACCTTGCTAACCCCTCTCCCATCAGTCTATTTTCATTAGATCGTACCCTTTGTGAAAGTTTTCATTAGATCATACCCTTTGTTTTCAACACCAAAACAGGATCACTCATGTCAAGCCCAAACAAAATGGAGTAGGGAGGCCATGAAGGAGGATCTCACATGTACATATGCCTATAACAAGAACTGCTGCAAAGAGTCTCTGAAAACCACAAACGTTTCAGATAAGATGCTTCTATAAAGACATCTCCCCAGCAACAGCCAGTATTGCCAATAAGTATTTGCCAACTCCTACAATCAACTTCTGTGGCCAGTGAGGTCTATTTCAAAGCAACTTATGTGGACTTCCTTTTTTTACCTTTAACCCTTTCTCTGCAATTTAACCAGAGGATACATGCTGGTGATGCATGCGGCTGCAGTGCTTACCCCAAGATTTTTTTTAAAAGAGAGAATTGCAAAATATAGTAATTCTCTTGTTCTTCTTTCGTAATTCTCATGAGGATTAGAGACAAGTTCTGTTTAGAAATAATTCCAAGAACAGTTTTTATATTTTATTTTCACATTGAAAATGAGTCAGATTTGCTTCAGCCTCAAAGGACATGTTTATGTAAAATTAAATGAACACGGCAGCAAGCTACACTTTTTTCTAAACAGGTTAAAAGAACCTTGCCTCTCCCAGTTTCTTTGAATGTGCCTATAGTTCACCATATCATGCGTATGCTAAATTGCAATTTCTTGCTATTCCTTAATAAACTCTTTGTCTCGAAGAGTTAGTCTCTCTGCTGTTTATTTTATGCTGACGCTTTTGTCATATCATATTTCTTCATAACTGTCCACTCTTCATTAAGCCTGGCATAAAACTACACAAATTTAACCATTTCTTTGAGTCTTCATTTCCTTAGGAAGGCCCTCATGTAGTTAATGTAATATGTATATTAAATAAAATTGTATATTTTTTTCCTGTTAATCTGTCTTTTGTTCCAGGGGACTCAGCCATGAACCTAAGATGGATGAGGGAAATATACTTTTCTGTCCCTGTGCTCTAAAGTCAAATCAAATCTTCTGAAACAGATAAACCAGTTTTGTTAATGTGGATGTCAATATTAAAGGAAAATTATTTTTTGTTACTTGATTTAGTTAATGTAAAACTTTCAAGTGTTCTTGGAATAACTTGGCTATTTGAATCTTCTTCTCAACTGTAATTTTTATGAACTCCAAATGCTGAAGGAGTTAATAGCATCAAAGGGGTATGAAATTACTTTAATGGAAAGCATCTGAGCAATCAGCGGCCACAGAAAACAACATTTTCTAAACTTAAGCAGAGCCTCCTGAAAATATCGCTGCCATTGACCCCCTGCCAAGGGAGTTTTCTGATTGACAAAAAAATTGACTTCTAGCCAGAAAATGTGAATTCAACCAACTATTAGCATCAAAAAGTCCAATAGAACCTTCTATACTTTCTCACTAAAGTCCTAAATTACCAGTATCCCCCTTTGTGTTAAGTTGATATATAAACCATTATCTCTGACTATTCAGTTAATTACTCATTACTGAACATGATGAGTATGTATAAATAAACTTTTTCTCTTTTTTTGTTAATCCGTTTATTGTCAGTTAATTTGCAGGCCCTCTAGCATGGGACCCAAGTTGGAAGAGGAAAAAGTATTTCTTCCCAACAACACAAGGAAAATATAACAAGTAAAAATTTAGCATCTGAATTAAAATGTGCTTGCTGTGAATTTAAAATACCCACTGGCTTTTCAAGGCTTAGCATGAGAAAAGAATGGAGCTGGCAGGTGGCTCACACCTGTAATTCCAGCAATTTGGGAGGTGGAGGCAAGAGGATTGTCTGAGCCCAGGGGTTAGAGACCAGCCTGGACAGTTTGGCAAGTCCTCTTCTCTACAATAAATCAAAAAAAATTAGCCGGGCATGGTGGTGCATGCCAATAGTTCCAGCTACTTAGAAGGCTAAGGTGGAAGGATCACCTAAGCCCAGCAGGTCGAGGCTGCAGTGGTGGTAAGGGTGCCACTGCACTCCAGCCTGGGTGACAGAGTGATATAGACTCCAACTCAAAAAAAAAGGAAAAAATATCTCATTAGTGATCTTTGTATATTGATTACATATTGCAATGAAAATATTTTGGACATATTGGATTAAATAAAATATATTATTAAAATTAATAGTACTTGTTTCTTTTTATTTTTTTCAATGTGGCTACTGAAAAAGATAAAATTGTTAGTGGGTGGACAAAGGATAGTCAATGTTAACCAGATTCTTGAAGTCTCGAATAAAGAAGTAGACGAAACACACCAATTGCAAAAACAAAGAGCAGTTTATTAAGCAAAAGCAGAAGTGATAGTACTTTCCAAAGAAAGGAAGAAATGGTCAAAAAGTGGCTCAAGAGCCCGGCTCCCCAAATTTTGTAACCTTTTATTTCTAAAGGGAAGGGGAGCAGTTAGTTTGTTTCTAATGATTGACATTCATGATTGACATTTTTTGTCCTTATGTAAGTCTAACTGCCCACATGCTTACCCATAATCCGCTAAGGAAAGCCCACTTGGGGGAGGGGTGGCAAAGCCACATGCAAATTTTATTATAATGATGGTATAATGAGTTAAGGGTCATTTGGAGGACATGGCTTTATATTATTGAGCATGCGCTGTTTGGGAGGATTGTCCAACGTGCCCCTAGTTCCTTCTCCTTCAAACTGTGCTGACCACAAACCTGACCACAGGCTCTGCCTTTTTCGGGTGGTACAGGAACAGTCAGGCAGTGACTAAGGCGATATTTAAGTGGTGCTGTCAATTTTCTTTTGCCTGGCTCATGACCCTAGCCTCCTACCTTAAAATGACATATGGGACTCACATTCTGTTTTCATCGGACAGCACTTGGGTTAGAATTTAGTGAAGTTGAGTACAAGTGAATTGAAATGAAGATAGAAAGGAAAACAAGAACCAGATTCTCCTGGGCAGTGCAGAGCCTATTAAGAAGCTTGAATTTTGAGTAGGGAAATTACCTGATTGGCTTTGCATTTTAAGATCTTCAGTAAGATCTGTCTG
Organism: Carlito syrichta; assembly: GCF_000164805.1. Taxonomy (NCBI): domain Eukaryota; kingdom Metazoa; phylum Chordata; class Mammalia; order Primates; family Tarsiidae; genus Carlito; species Carlito syrichta. Next base: position 286,361 of record NW_007084848.1, read on the forward strand.
GCTACACATTAAATAGTGGCCTGGAAGAAAACAAAAATGAGAGACCAGGGAGCAGGCGCTCTCTTCAACTCAGGGTGTGTGATGATGCTTCACATTTCTGAGACATAAACTCTGCTAAAGGCCTTGTGTCTTCAAAAATGACCATATTCACCATGGACATCCAAGTTTGACTTAGTGAAAAACACCCTACTTCACCACTGAGGTCTTTGAATCCTCAAATACTTCAGTGACACTCACTTGTGTGCACTTGTCACCACAGTGTACCTCACTCATCTAATCCAGTTATATTCAAATTTTATTTAACACTAGGCCCCAATAAAACAGAACTGCTCTGGTTGGAGCTAAAGTAGGTATTCAGAATCCCAACCACTAACCATCCCTTCTAGTGGAAACCTTGGTGACCCTTTGAGTAACAAGATTGAAAACCACTGTAATATAATGAATATTTTTTGTGACCTTGACCACAATCTATAGCAATGGACTGTACAAAATTACTGTAGATGGCCACATATAGGTAAAATACATTGTTTAAAATATTTAGAAGCGGCTAGCTGCTGCAACCCCTTCCTTGAGTGCGCCGCTCTCCAGCCCGCTTGAACGCTCCTGCAGCCACCACCGCCCTTCAGAATAGCCAACAGGGGACCTGCGTATGGCCTGAGCCGGGAGGCTCAGCAGAAGATTGATAAACAGTACGATGCAGACCTGGAGCAGATCCTGATCCAGTGGATCACCACCCAGTGCAGAAAGGATGTGGGCCAGCCCCAGTCCCGGCGTGAGAATTTCCAGAACTGACTCAAGGACAGAACGGTGCTGTGTGAGCTCATTAATTCCCCGTTCCCTGAGGGGCAGGCCCCAGTAAAGAAGATCCAGGCATCCACCATGGCCTTCAAGCAGAGGGAGCAGATCTCCCAGTTCCTGCAAGCAGCTGAGCGCTACGGTATTAACACCACTGACATCTTCCAAACTGTGGACCTCTGGAAAGGAATGAATATGGTCTGTGTGCAGCGGACGTTGATGAACCTGGGTGGGCTGGCGGTAGCCCAGGGTGACGGGCTCTTCTCCGGGAATCCCAATTGGTTCCCTAAGAAATCCAAGGAGAACCCTTGGAACTGCTCGGATGACCAGCTGCAAGAGGGCAAGAACATGATTGAGCTACAGATGGGTACCAACTGCGGCGCGTTTCAGGCAGGCACGACCGGCTATGGAATACCCTGTCAGATCCTCTGATCCCAGCCCAGCCCCTGCCCTTCCCTGAATAGTCAATATATACGTACTTATATATTTAGCAGTGGCATTCCCTGAGAACCCCCAGAGCTCTCCAACTCCCCTCTGCCAGGGTGGGGACCCAGTCTGACCTGTCACCTCTGGGGTGCCTATTCATGGCCTCTCCCCCTGTGCTTACTAATATATTCCCTTCCCTACACCCATCAAAATCAGACCAACTGGCCTCTTCTCCCCTGGGACTAACATTTGGGGGGCCTCAGTTCCCCTGCCATGCCCCTCCTCTTTCCCCGTGCCTCTCCTGCCCCCCGAGCTCCTGTCCTCCATTCCTTCCGGGCCTGGCAGTCAGGGAGGCTGCCTCTGGCCTTCTGGTGCCAGCCGGCCCTCCTTCGACAAGCATGCCTTTCCCCTAATTGTGGCTGCAGGACTTAATTGATAGGGAGGGGCCTGCGGCAGCTGCCACCCCAGCAGCAGCTGGACTGTGCTCACCACACATCTGGGCAACTTTCTCTGGAAGAGGCCCTCATGGCTTCATGTTTTCCATGGCTGAGGGGAGAGAGGAGGGAGGGCTGCCCACCATGGCCTGGGGCTTGAGGAATATGAGTTTGCTGATTTAAATAAAGAATCCCAGTCTTTTTTGAAAAAAAATTTTTTTAAATAAAATAAAATATTTAGTAGCACGATGCAGATGAAGAGTAGGGTTAGTTCTAAAAGAATCTCAACTCCCCCTTCCGACTGTACAGTTCTAGATCTTTAAGAGTTCCCATAAAACATATTAGAACAGCAAAATGTTAGACATCCAAAACATCTAACAATAGAAATTTTTAAATGTTAATTATATACCTTCATATTATTTATGTATAATAGAAGGTTAAGTGAAAAGAGCAGATACACAAATTTCATGTGTGTATAAATATGAACAAAGACAGAAACAAAGTTCATAAGATGTGAACCAGATTGTTTGTTAATAAATAATATATGGAGAGTTTTTAAATAATATTTCCCTTAATATGATATTATTTTTCAATCAAAAAGGACTTTTCTGAAAAGAAAATTCTTTTCTGGAAGATAAATTATAAAAAGAAAGTATAAAAAATAATGTGTTGCAAGAGCAAAAATGTTTTCTGAAACACCAAGGAGAGAAAAAAGTGCTTTCCTTTATTGTACCATCAGCAACATTAAGATGGAAAATCAAAAATTGTTCCCAGGAACAACTTCTGGAGCCATGGGGATCCCACTTCAAAATTGTATAACTGCTTCTCAGGCCATTGTACAGAGGAATTATGATAATATAAAAGACAAGTGATGTATTCTGTGTGTTTCAGAATACCCATAAAGTCAGTTCGTTAAATTACTACAATTTGAATGAGAATTTTCCATACAAATATTCACATTATTTTCTAACAGATTTATTTTAAACTTCATTTTGAAATATTCTTAATTGACTTAATAACTCTCATATCTCCTTTTTAAATTCAATATGTTCCTTTATTACTAGCTGAGAATCTAGTCAATGTTCAAGAAATTTTTTTTCTAATGAACAACATACTTAAACTCCAGAGGAAGCTTTAGGAAAGCGTGTGGCCCGGCAGGTTTCCAAAGAAATAATATTCACAGCTATCTCAGTTCTGTGAGGTAGCTTAATTTAGGAAGTGATAGGAGAGAGCATTGGTGGGATTTGAAAAGGGTCAAAATAACTAAAATGACAATCTCAAATGATTACTCCCTCTCTTTTGAAAGTAAATAGGCTATTTTTTCACCAGGAGATTAAAATCCAAACTAATGTGGAGAACAAAGGAACTTCTGTACCTATCTCTTCTCAACTAGTTTTGATGTGTTTTGTTTACCCTAGAGAAAATGGAAAGACCAATTTATGATCATTCAACTCTGTCAAATGTGTTTGAGATCTTGTATTGAATCTTTACACTCCCTTAAATAAACTTTCGCAATGGAAAAAAAATCAGTAATGTTATCAAATCAAACTGGGGTCTGCTTGCCTAGCACAGTAAGGCCAAACATCTACACCAAGGTTTGCAGTGGGAGAAAGGCGTTTATTCGCAGGGCGCCAAGCAAAGAGGATCAGATAGTTCAAGCTTAAGACCCAATCGTACAGATGGCTTATAGGTAAGAGTTTTTAAAGACAGGGGTACATCTCAGGAAAGCAGAAGTTACAGGCAAAAATCATAAATCAATACATGGAGTTTACACAATGGTTTGGTCTAAAAAGGCGGAACATCTCAAAGCAGGGACCCACAGGTCACAGGTGGATTCAAAGATTTTTTTCTTATTTGCAATTGTTTCTGCAGGCAAAGCTTTGTCTAAAAACTAGGATCAACAGAAAGGAATGTTAGTTCTGGCCTGTGGGGGGAGATGTGACTTCTTCCAGGTCTCTCAAGAAGAAATTTAGAATAAAGAATAAAGAATGGTAGTCAGAATTCAGTCTTCTGTTCCCCCTTATCTGAGATGTACATGTCCATTTTCCCTTTGGTGGGAGTCTGGGTTTCTGAAAAACAACTCAGGGACATATGTTAAAATGTTATCCTTATTTTTTATAGGGAACCAAACATCCTGTGATTTTTAACTTCTTTGATTATTGTTTTTAACTTCTTTGATTTTTGACTTCTTTGATTATTGTTTTAAGCTACTATTACCTTCTTGCTTATCAAGTTGCTTTTCAGGGTTAGCCAGGTGCCTAGAATTTTCCTTGAAGGAAAGGAAGATTTTCCTTTATTTCCATGCTTTCAGGTCTGAGGTGTACCCAGCAAGCCCCTAAAAGAGATTCCTACTCCATCTTGGTAATTTGGTATTGGAAGGTAATCAAGAGCCTTCCCTCTATCCCTGAGTAAAGGGTACTATATTTTACAGACAGGCTCATTTTCTCTCTAATATTTTCCTCACTGTTTATCTCTCCATCTACCTGTCCATTTTTACTCTGTTCCTGAGTAAAAGCATTTACAGACCAGAAATAAAGTCACACTCAGCTTGGGGAAAGAGGGAAAGAGGGAGGAAGAAAAGAAACAGAAGCTAAGCTGAGCTCCTGGGCAAACAGAAAACAGAAGAGAGTAAGGATATGACCTCACAGTGTGATCTTAAGGATGACTTAATATTTTCAGAAGCTAGAGAGAGTTCCTGGATTTGATAACCAGTTTTGATTTAAGCCAGTAAAACCCTGCCCAATAAGATACTATCTTTCCCACTGCCAGATGTCACTCCCTTAGTATGATGGCTAATAGAAAAGGGAATGCACCTTATGTACTGTGAAGCTACTAGGTGAAGTAAGTGTCAGCATCAGGCTAAAGAAACATGTCCGCTGGGCTCGGTGGCTCAGCCTGTAATCCCGCGCCTTTGGGAGGCTGAGGTGAGTGGATTGCCTGAGCCCGCGGGTTCGAGACCCGCCTGGGCGACGAGACTTCATCTCTACAATAAATAAAAAAATCAGCTGGGCGTGGTAGCACATGCCTGTAATTCCGGCTACTCGGAAGGCTGAGGCAGAAGGATCGCTGGAGCCCAGCAGGTCGAGGCTGCGGTGGCCGGGAGCAGCAACTGCACTCCAGTCTGGGCGACAGAGTGAGATTCCAACTCAAAAAAAAAAAAAAGAAAGAAACATGTCCAACATACATTATCAAAGCCAAGGAATCTGAAGCAAGAACTAAGGAACTAGGGATGATGAAAATACAAGGAATAGGTCTCAACAGGCAAATAATAGAAGTTCAAAAGTCTAGAAAGAGGATTAGAATGCCATCAGTTAGATCCTTCAGTTTGAATGGGTGATGTGATAGACAAATACAAAACTATAAAGGGACTTTGGAAGTCTAGGTAGATATTTCTTATTATTGTTAGGTTCACAAGATGATATAGAAAGACCATGAACTTTACACCATTGAGGGTATCAACAACATCAATAGATTCTTATCTATGAATCATTCCAAGAACAATTCCTCTTCCTGCCCCCCTCACACCCTTTATTTCCTAGACACAATCATGAAGTAATTTCATGAACACTTGAGTAGCTATATAGTGGTGACTAAAGAAACTAGGTTCCTTATTGGTGGCCCATAAAAATGTGTTTGTTTCACTCTCACTTGTCTCCAGACCGGTTATGCATTCACACTGAGTATTAGCCAAGATTGTTTTTGCTACCAAAAAAAAAAAAACACCTAAAATTGAAATCAAACTATCATAAGCAAAAAAAGGGATTTAGTTCGGCTAGCTAAGGAGATTCTTGGGATAGCTCAAAGAACTTAATGAGGAGATACATAAGGAAGCATATGTCCTTCCACTATCAGTCACCAAGGTTGTTGTCAGAGCCAGGGCATATAAACTGTAGGAGAGAAAAAAAATAATTTTCTTTCTAACCTTCATAGTTCATAATTGGGTTGGACCCCTCTAACAAAAGACAGATTAGCAAGAGAAAATCAAACAGAAGTTTATTAACATGTGTACCTTATATATATACAGGAGGTAGAGAAATGAGTCAATCTCCAAGAGGTGGTTTTGAATTCAGGTTTAAATATCAACCTCCACTGAAACAGCTAAGGGTGTGGAAAAGGCCAGTTATGAGGAGATAATTAGGAAAAATATAATAAATAAGAGCAAGGTTTATTTTGCAGATTTAAGTCAATGCCTTCTTTATTAATAAGAATCATTCTTCTCTTTCTGGTAGAAAGAGGGAAACACCTTTACAAATGGATATTCTTTATAGATGTAAATTTCGCTCACAAAAGTGTAACTTTTATTCTGTTTTCAGAGATTCTCCTGTGTCTGCAATTTCTCAAAATAATCCTTATGCCAAAAAGGCATATTTTGGGGTGGCATATTCTGGTTTTTTTACAATCAAATTTGGGGTGGCATTTTTTGTTCTCCTTCAAAAACAAAGGTTGGGAGTAATAAAGTCAAAGAACCAGGGATGATGAAACAAGGAGGAATAGATCCCCACAGGCAAATGATAAGAGTCTGAAATAAGGTTAGAATCAAGGGCTAGAACTAAGAATTCAATGCCCCCTGGCTTTCCATCTATCCATCATCTCTGCTGATCTCTACTTCTCCTTGTGTATTGGCCATGTTCTCTCCTGCTACAGGCAATCTTGCTGTACGTGGTAAGTTAAACACTTTTCAACAATTCTTGGCATACATCCTAATATAAAATTCAAAAGAACCGGGCTCGGTGGCTCAGCCTGTAATCCCGCTCCTTTGGGAGGCTGAGGATTGCCTGAGCCTGCGGGTTCGAGACCCGCCTGGGCAGGCAAGACCTCAACTCTACAATAAATCAAAAAATTAGCCGGGCATGGTAGCGTGCATCTATAATTCTGGCTACTCGGAAGGCTGAGGTTGAAAGTTCGCCGGAGCCCAGCAGGTCGAGGCTGCGGTGGCCAGGAGGGGCCACTGCACTCCAGTCTGGGTGACAGAGTAAGAGTCCAACTCAAAAAAAAAAAAAATTCAAGAGAAAGAGTCATCCCCACACACATACACTTTGAATCTAGAAAATTCTATAGAAAACTCTAATTGGTTTAGGTTGGACCACATGCCTACCCCTTAGATCAATCATTGTGACTATTGCATCAAATGCCCATTCTTGTGGGGGAGAGACAAGGCACTGTGATAGAAAATCTTACCAAAATGCATGTGTTTAGAGTACCCTTGACATAAGTAACTCCATCTTAAAAAAAGACTCCATCTTACATTTTGAAAGGCACCATGTCAACAAGGACCAGATGTTGCACCTCATCAATAAAGTCTGTATCCAACCAGATAAGGTCATAAAGAAGCACATGTCCTTCCACTATCAGTCATCACCAGATGACTTTGTGATCATAAAAAGATAGGACTTTACCAGCCCAATATGACCATCTTAGCAGACACCATCTTGCTATCACTCATGATAGACACCTGGCATCTGCTGCCAGAGGCTCTGTTCCCATCTTCCTCCAGCCCAGAAAAATTCGTTTTGCTCAACTTGCTTTTTGGTCTGTTAACCCTTTCTCCTATCCCTTTTCTCTTCTTTTTATTTTATTTATTTATTTTATTTTTCTATTTTTTTATTTTTCTTAATATTTTTTTAATGATATTGTGGGGTACAGTTAAGGGTTAGGTATACAAATATGCTCCGTTCAGGCACCCTTGTTGATAAGAGGTGTCTCCCCGTCCCCAGAAAGATATTTACTACCATTAATCCCATCTCCCTTCCCCTCCCACCCCCATAGTTTCCCACCACTGTCAGTTATTTTCTTATAGTATTAGGTTGGATGTTCAAGGTCCACTATATGAGTGAGAACATGTGATACACAGATTTTTGTTTCTGTGAGACATCACTCAGTATTGTAGACTCTAGTTCCATCCAGGTTGCTGCAAAATTCATGATTTTGTTCTTTTTTATGACTGCATAGTATTCCATCATGTATATGTACCACATTTTTTTAATCCAGTCCTCTTTTGATGGACAGTATGGTTGCTTCCAGGTTCTTGCTATTGTGAACAATGCTGCGATAAACATACGTGTGCAGGTATCTTTTCTATAGAGTGATTTGAGTTCTTCAGGGTATATTCCCAGTAGGGGGATTGTGGCATCATATGGGAGGTCAATATTTAGAGCTTTTAGGAATCGCCATACTGTTTTCCACAGAGGTTGCACTAGTTTGCACTCCCACCAACAGTGTAGAAGTGTACTGTTTTCACCACACCCTCTCCAGCAACTGTTATTTTTTGAGTTATTGGTAATTGCCATTCTGACTGGAGTTACGTGGTATCTCAGTGTGGTTTTGATTTGCATCTCCCTGATGATTAGTGAGGTTGAACATTTTTTCATGTGTCTGTTGGCTG
>NW_007084849.1:0-842 GCF_000164805.1 Carlito syrichta
TCGTGTTGGCTAAATTTCCCAAGTCTCTACTACTATGCTTTAGGGTCATCCATGAGTCCACTTTATATGCATTTCTATCATAGTCATCTTAAAACAGCAGATTCTCTTTTCATAACAAGAATGATAAACATAAAGGAGAAATGTTGTGCATGATGATACAGGGAACAGTGACACAAGGTCATCCTATGATCACAAGACACAGAGCAAAGTAAAGACTAATGACACCACTGGCAGGAAATCAGTGGGAAAATCCAAAGTTGGTATAGTGAAAATAAGTAAAGAAGTCTTTTTATCTCAGTGAAGTGTTCTAATGCTTTCAAATATATCTTCCACGTTATTTCCCATAATTTAAAAGAAGGCCAATCCAGTGGTGCTTTCTCATTTTTCTTTCTTGCTGTTCCTCCATATTTCTTCAAACCACAGTGGGTCGAAGCTCCCATTGTCAAGTGATTCGAGCCTCTGTACTGATTAATCAACCTACATAGAAATTTAAACGTCTACTGAAGTTCTATTGCAGAATACTATAAGATAATAATGGAGACACTTGAACTTGAATATGTTGCATCCTTTGTTCTTGTGCCAGCTTGAGCTCCATTGAGCTCTTTGATACACAGTACACAGAAGAGGGTGTAAGATCTAGGCAATAAGCCTGATCCAGTGAAGTCTGCTCTTGAGAGCAGTGCCCAGGAAAGGAGGGACCTGGAGCCATACCAGACTGACAGTCAGTCACCAAAGTGTCATAGAGCAAGTGCTGAGAAAGGGCCACGACCAGAAAGGGAAGCAGGAGGTTGTTACTGAAGAATGCAACTTCTGATAACTTCAATCTCCAATTGTTATCAGAA
>NW_007084850.1:0-1304 GCF_000164805.1 Carlito syrichta
AATTATATTGCCTGGATCAAAAGAGAACTCTCAGAGTTTTGCTGTAAAACAATGTTGATATAACATTGTTTTAAAATACAGTCGGCCCTCCATATTCTTGAGTCCTACACCTGCGCATTTAGACGAACCACGGATCAAAAATATTCTAAAGAAATTGCATCAACACTGAACATGTTTTTTCATTTTTCTCTAAATAATGCAGTATAACAACGATTTGCCTAGCATTTACAATGTATTAAATACTGCAAGTAATCTAGAGATGACTTAAAGCATATGGGAGATTGTACATAGGAAAAATGTAAGTACTTTGCTATTTTATATCAAGGACTTGAGCTTTTGTGGATTTGGTTATGTGGAAGGTCCTGTGACAAAGTTGCTCAGGGATTTTGAGAAATGACTGTACTCTTTCTATGAACATTTAAAATATGTTTATTTCTTCCTGTAATGGAAGGGAAAGCAATAGCACTCATTCTGTCTCTGTTTCAGGGCTTAGAATACAAAACAGCCTATAACCCTATCTGACATTTTGCTAATTTATATTGATTAGTAAGAGAGTAAAATTGTTTTCAAATATTCTTGTCAAATTAGTATCTAATGTATGTAGTCAAACATAGTGCTTTAAATTTTCTTATAAATTGTTATATTCTACCATCCATATGTAGGTGCTTTAAATAAATAACTTTTGAGTCAAACAGGACCTCTGATTATATCTTTTTATTTAAAAGGTCGTTACACCTAGTAATGTATGCTCATCCTATTTTACTGAACCTAGAAATGATTTTGCTGCCTATATTGAGCTCAGTTCATTTCACTAATAAGAAGAAAATGAAGGACCCAGTTTTTCTGGCCAGCAACCATTTTCCCTAACTATTTTCCCTACTAATTCTCCACATGTCTATCTGATGTCTCTCCATTATAAAATATCAATAAGATATTTTTTAAAAATCCTAACTATGGTATTTTTGGGCAGATTCTCTATGGCAATGTCAAGTACTTTCAAAGATACAAGTAAAGGACAAATTGAAAAATAAAGTCCATTCACAACAAAGGAAATATTTTATATGTGCCCAGATGGTTAGCAAAGAGACAGACAGAACACTTACAAAATGAGTAGAGAAATAAAAAGATTCATTTGTCCATTTTATGGAGTAGTTAAGAACACTTTGTTGCTAACAGATCTGGGCAATGCCTTGAGGTTATTTCCATTTTGTTGTTATTATAGTTACTATAGATTACTTAAGAAATCCAAAAGAAATATACATTGTAAGGGCACAATAAATTCAGGATATGATGTGATTCTCTAC
>NW_007084851.1:0-763 GCF_000164805.1 Carlito syrichta
ATTATTATGCATATTAAAATTTGAGAAATTTTTCCAAAGAGATACTATAATTTAATGCTAAATGACATACGAGAGAACTACAGTAGCTTTATTTGAAAGCATAGTCTCATTTTACAGTCTTTTTTTGTTCTGAAATAAAAAGAAAAAAATTGTATAAATTTTTTTCTTGTTTATTGACAATTACAGCATTTTGGTAATTAATTTGCACAATACTGACATTATTGCTATTTTTAAAAGCATGCTTAGGATTCATAATTTTTTTTTTTTGTTGGAGTATCACTCTGTTGCCCAGGTTGGAGTGCAATGGCATGCTCAGGGCCACCGTAGTCTCAATCTGCTGGGCTCTGGGGATCCTTCCACCTCAGCCTTCCAAGTAGCTGGAAGTACGGGTGCACATCACCACACCCACCTATTTTTTAAAATTTACTGTAGAGATGAGGTCTCACCATGTTGCTCGGGCTGGTCTTGAATCCCTTGGCTCAGGCGATCCCCTCACCTCTGCCTCCCAAAGCCTAAAATAATTTTTAAAATCAGTAGCTGAATAGAAACACATTCTAAAATTTTTAATTTGTTAAAGTATAAATGCTAAATACACATTAAGAGATAAAATTAATAAAGTATTATTCTAAAACATACAAGGTAGGCCCCCAAATTGGAATTTACTTATTAAAAAGTGTATTCTTACATATTTAAACTTCAGTCATCTTCAAAGTATTCTTCATTTGATACAATGCACCTATCAAAATGCTTTTCCCACTGCTTA
>NW_007084852.1:0-890 GCF_000164805.1 Carlito syrichta
AGGGAGATTCCGATAAGGACACAGGTGGAGACTGAGAAAGAAGGCAGTAAAACAGAAATGGGATTTGTGACATTTGAACCACACTGTGGAATGGAAAGGCTGCCAAGATTTTTTTCTTTTTTTGAGTTGGAATCTCACTCTGTCACCCAAACTGGAGTGCAATGGCCGGGAGCGGCTCGGCCTGCTGGGCTCTGGTGATCCTTCCGTCTCAGCCTTCCAAGTAACTGGAACTACAGGTGTGCACTACCATGCCCAGGTAATTTTTGATTTATTGTGGAGATGAGGTCTCGCCAAGTTGCCCAGGTGGGTATAGAACATGCGGGCACAGGCAATCCACTCTCTTCATCCTCCCAAAGTGCTGGGATTACAGGCTGAGCCACCGATCCTGGCCGACTATCAAGATTTTGAAAACTAAGTTAGAACATTGGGCTGGAGAGCTGGAAAAAGGGGGAATTATATTTTGGAGAATGGGCTCCTTTTAGGACAGGCTTTCCTTGCTAGGTAAGTAAGTGTTTCCGGAACCCATTGGCATCAATGCACCAGCTAGTGTTGTTGTAAAGTAGGGTCTGAGCAATTAAATAACAGCCCACCAGCTTAATTTTAACAAAGGAGAAGTTTATTAGTCAAGGCTCTGCCAGCTGGAGACAGCTTGCAGGAAGAGGATTCCAAGCAAGATGGCCCCGAAACCCCACTCAGAGCTCCCTTAAGTAGTCCTAGCTTACATTTTGGTTAGCTAAAGTTAGAGTTGGACATTTTCCAGAGCTCTTATTGCAATATTCTGCCAACATCAGCAAGCTAGTGAGTTTACAGAAGCAGATGTGTAGTGGGTAAAGATACAATTTATCTTGCAATGTTTACAGAGGAGAAACCAAAGAAAAACCTCCAGGAAG
>NW_007084853.1:0-752 GCF_000164805.1 Carlito syrichta
CTACCTACCAGGGAAAACCAATTATAATAGCAGCAGATTTATCCACAGAAACCCTTCAGGCCAGGAGAGCCTGGAGCCCTATCTTCAAAGTTCTAAAAGAGAAACAATTACAGCCAAGAATAACCTACTCAGCCAAACTAAGCTTCATTAGTGAGGGAGAATTGAAATCTTTTCCAGATATCCAATCCCTAAAAACCTATGCTGCCACCAGATCACCTCTACAAGAAACACTTAAGAAAGTACTGAACACAGAAGAGAAAGAAAAAAGAACAACAGCATTCTTCACAAGAGTACAGGCAAAAGTTTAAAAACACACATGAACCAACTCCAAAACCCAAAGAAAGACAACAAACAAACAGGAACAACTCTGTAAGAATCCTATGAAAGGGATCAACTCTTGCATTTCAATTATTAGCCTAAATGTGAATGGACTAAATGCACCACTGAAAAGACATAGAATGGCAAAATGGATAAAATATCATCAGGCAACAATCTATTGCCTTCAAGAGACTCACCTCACTAGAAAGGACAACCACAGACTCAAAGTAAGAGGATGGGAAACAAACTTTCAGGCAAATAGAATACAAAAGAAAGGAGGGGTAGCAATCTTAATTTCAGACAAAATACCCTTCAAGCTTTTAAAAATCAAAAAAGATACAGAAGACCACTACATAATGATAAAAGGCTCAATCCATCAACAAGAAATATCTATTCTAAACATATATGCACCCCAACATAGGTGCACCAACTTT
>NW_007084854.1:0-919 GCF_000164805.1 Carlito syrichta
GTGCATGCACTCCCGGCAAGCAGATGAGAAAGGGCTTTCAGTAAACCTGTCTGAATCCTCTGGGATCTCACTGGAGTTTCTAGATTCTGTGATTTAAATCCCAGGAGGTAAATAGAGAAATGGATCTTAGTTCTCATTTCTTTTTCTAATGGACACAGGTTTGTTTTCCTTAACTTGGATGCTATCAATTGGTTGCTGTCAGTGACCAGCACTGACCAAGGGTGGGTTAGGACCCGCACCGGAGAATCAGGAGACAGCGAGAAGACCACTCAGAGGCAGTTCTTCTGGGAACAGTCTGATCAGGACTGAAGCCAATTTTATTCAAACCTTTTCCAACTTATATACCATTTTCTATACCCTCCAGCAGTGTGATAATCACTTGCTGGGGGCATACAAGTTCCGTGCTTTACAAACCATGCATCACAAGACCATCACAAGACTTGCAAATTTTGAGCAAACAATTCGAACTCCATGATGCCTGACGTACTTCACAAAACTCACATCAAGGTCACAGGTGCACAATTTCAATTGTTCAAAAATGTCTTCCATAGTGTTCAATAAATCATTCATATTATACTCTTTGTTCTAAACTCTGATTAATACAAAAAACTTTTCTGAGCTAACTCTAGGTTCAATCCAAGTTCACTGACTCCAAATATTTTTAACGATTAATGTTATCAACTTAACACTATACTATAATCTATAAGTTTACTTAAATGACTTAACTGTTAGTTATACTATTATCCTATTATGATTTAACATAATGCCTTATAACACAGTTAAAACTTATTCTTAAGCTACCAAACTTTACTATAATTCATATGAGTTTCATATGTCTACTTTATTTTTATATGATCTAGTGATTGGACTTTTATACTATGCTATATCCTATTAGGCTAATACCTTATCATTAAATCTT
>NW_007084855.1:0-1758 GCF_000164805.1 Carlito syrichta
TGACTCCTGTGTAATTTTTACATGTGTTCTTTAGGCTCCAATATATTATGATTTTTCTAAAGATATCTGTTTGTTATTCATTTCTAGTGTAATTTTATTTTTGTCTACAAGGAGATATTGTGTGATGCTTTCTCTTTTAAAATTATTAAGTCGTGTTTTATGTCCCAGATTGTGTTTTATTTAGAGACTGTTCCATAAAAAAACTGAGAAAAATGTATATTCTGCTTTTGTTTGGTAAAGTCAATTAAATCCAACTGACTGATTGTTCTATTGGGTTCTACAATGTTCTTGATTTTTATTGCCTCGATCTGTCAATTTCTGATTGAAGCAGGTTACAATCTCCAACTATGATATTGGATACGTGAATTTCTCCTTAAAGTTCAATCAGTCTTAATCTTATGTATTTTGATACTCTGTTGTTAGGCACATGCATGTTGAGGATTGTTATGTCTTCTTACATTAGTAACCTTTTTATCATTATGTAATACTTGTCTTCATTTCTGATAACTTTCATTTCTCTGAAGTCTGCTTTGACTGAAATATAGCTACTCACTCCCGCTTTATTTTGTTTAGCGCTAGAATAGTATACCTTCTCCATTCATTTATTTTTAATCTATATGTGTATTTATATTTAAAGCATTTTCCTTGTAGACAACATAAAGTTAGGTCTTGTTTTTTCACTCACTCTGTTAGCTATTTTAAATGGTACACAGATTGATATTTAATTTGATGAATGATATTGTTGGATTAATATCTAATGTATTTATTATAATTTTCTATTTGTTGTTCTTATTCTTTGTTTCTATTTTTTGTCTTCCAGTTTGTCTTTGCTTTTCCTGGTTTTGGCTGACCATTTTATATTTCATTACCTTTCATTTTTTAACATATTATTTATGTTTTTAAACTTTTTTAGTGGTTGCTCTAAAGTTTGTAATACATCTTTACAATTAATTCAACTCTACTGTTTTCTGTCCCTTCCTCCCTTCCTTTCTTTTTCTTTCTCTCTTTCTCCCTTTCTTTCTTCCTCCCTCCCTCCCTTCCTCCCTTTCTCTCTCTTTCTTTCTCTCACACTGTCACCCAAGCTGAAGTGCAGTGATACAATCATGACACCATACCTCAACATTTTGAGTTCAGGCAATCCTTCTGCTTCAGCCTCCTGAGTAGCTGGAACTACAGATGCACACCACATCCAGCTAATTTTTTTAATTTTAGTAAAGACTAGGTCTCACTATATTGCCTAGGCTAATCTTGAACTCCTAGATTCTTGCTTTGCCCTCCCAAAGTGCTAGGGTTATGGGTATGAGCCACCATACTGTCCCCCCAAGACCACTTTCGAGTAGCACTATACCACCTCATGTGTAGTACAAGAAACTTTTAATAGCAAAATATTCCTAATTCTTTCTCCCTATTTATTGTGTCATTGCTATTATTCATTTTCCTTTTACATAAGCTAATACAAACTGTTGGTAGTCTTAATTTGAACAAATTAAGATCAATTAACAATAAGAAAAATAAATGTTTTATCATACATTCAATTATATTTTCTCTAATGCTCTTCCTTTCTGTTTACAGATCTAAGTTTCTGACCCATTTTATTTTCTTTCTCTCTATTGCCTGAGCCAAGCAGGTCAAGACTGCAGTGGCTGTGACATGCCATTATACTCAGCATGGGTGACAGAGTAAGACTCTGACTCGAAAAAAATAATAATTTTTTCTTTAACATTTTTTAAAGGACAAGTCTACAGGTAATACTTTTTT
>NW_007084855.1:1778-2581 GCF_000164805.1 Carlito syrichta
CAGGTTTTTTGTTTGCTTCGTTTGTTTTCTTTCTGAAAACTTTAAATGTTTTACTTAGCTCCTTCTTACTTATGTGATTTCAGAAGAGAAATTAGATGTAATTGTTATCTTGGCTTTTATATCAGTGTTTCTGTCCCTTCTGGCTTCTTTCAGACTTGTTTATTTTAACTCTAATTTCTGTAATGTGAAAATGATAGGACTGGGTATAGTAGTTTTGCTTTGTTTTGGCATTTATGCTGTTTGGTGTTCTTTGAGCCTCCTGGATCTGTGGTTTTGTGTCTGACGTTAATTTGAGGAAATCGCTGTCATTATTTTAAAAACATTTATTCTGTTCTTTACCCTCTTTGCTCTCCTTCTTAGATTTCTCATACATGTGTGTTACATCTTTCAGAACTATCTCAATGTTTTTGTATATCTTGCTTTGACATAATTGTTTTAAATTTTCAGTCTGGGTATTGCAGCACCTCTGCCATAGCTAAATCTGGTTCTAAGGCTTGCTCTGTCTCTTCAGGTTTTGGAGGGTTTCTTTTTGCCTTTTAGTATGCTTGTAATTTTTTTGATAGCTGTACACGATGTGCTAGGTAAAAGAAGTTGGTGTTAATAAGCCTTTGGTAATAAGATGGTGAGGAGTGGTGGAGAGCGAAAGCATTCAGTAGTCCGAGGAGTGCTCAGTCTTTTAGTGAGCCTGTGCCTCTGGACCATGAACTTCATGAATATTTCTCAGTTAAATCCCTTAGGTGGCACAGTGTTGAAAATGGGCTGGATGTGTATGTTTCTGTTCCACAAGTCAAAGACTAGAAGGG
>NW_007084855.1:4152-5109 GCF_000164805.1 Carlito syrichta
CAGGGATTCTTTTGGAAATGTGGGTGACATGAAGAAGTCCAAATTCAGCAAATACAGAGGGTGCAAAAAATGTATACCCATTTAAGAAAGGAAAAATATATACTGATAACAAAAGATGAATACAAGTCACAATTGACTTCTGCAATTACTAGAGATGCTCAGCATGGTTACCATAGTGTCCAGACACTTCTGAAAAGTACTTTGAAAAGTAATACATAGAAAACATCTCTGAAAATGTGTATACAGGGCAATAACCTTGTGTCCCCTCCGGCTTGGGAGATTTTCTGTCCTCTCAATAAATCCTGTTTTTTTTAAAGAAAGAAAATGTGTATACATTTTTTTAACACCTTCGGTAGATTAAGATGAAACATCTCAGCAAAATGAAAAGGCACAGACTCTCCACACCTGCAGGCCTCAGCACGGCATCGCTCACTGCCTGTGAGTTCTTGTAGATGGGCTGGGCATGCTCAAGGCTTGTAATTCATTCTGCAGGTTTTCTACCCCAAGTACACAGGGCCCCTCCTTTCACCAAACAGAGACTTAAGCAGATGAAGACAGTGAAGTACCAGTAGAGCATTTTCTAGCACCTCTATTGTGCTGGGTTCTCTTGCCTTCTTCTCAGAGATGGAATTCTGAGACTCACCTCAGCACGAGAAATGGGACCTCCAAATGCCACCTGAGCTATGCCTCCTGTGGACTTCTAGCTGTGGCACCCTGTGATATGACATCTCAGGTCACTCACAGTCTCTGAAATGCTTGGTTATGTTCATCCGTACCAGATATATACAAGCTAGAAAGTTATATGGGCAGATTTTGTACAGTACAACTCATTTACTCAAGTTTGATAAGCTGTCTTCCAACTGCATTTTCCAGAACTTCTTTGAGAGCCTTGAAGCTTATAAATCATTCCTGTATCCTTAATGTGTCCCTTCAACTTGTGTCTGATCAACACCTGAA
>NW_007084856.1:0-664 GCF_000164805.1 Carlito syrichta
GGCAGCAAGAGAAAAAGGCCAGATCACTTACCATGGAAGACCAATCAGAATAGCAGCAGATTTATCTGCAGAAACCCTGCAGGCTAGGAGAGCTTGGAGACCTAGCTTCAAAGTCCTAAAAGATAAACAATTTCAACCAAGAATAACCTACCCGGCCAAGCTAAGCTTCATCAGTGAGGGAGAATTAAAATCTTTCCCAGATATCCAATCCCTAAGAACTTATGCAGCCACAAAACCATCTCTACATGAAACACTTAAGAAAGTACTAAACACAGAAGAAAAGGAAAAAAGAACAACGTTCTTCAGAAGAGTACAGGGAAAAGAATAAAATATACACGAACCTACCCCCAAACCAAAAGAAAGACAAAAAAAAAAACAAAAAGAAAAAAGAAAAAACCAAGTGGAAGAACAACTCAATAAGAACTCCATGATAGGGACGAACTCTCACATTTCAATAATTAGTCTGAATGTGAATGGACTAAACACACCACTGAAAAGACATAGAATGACAAAATGGATAAAATATCACCAGGCAACAATATACTGCCTTCAAGAGACCCCTCTCACTAGAAAGGACATACACAGATTCACAGTAAGAGGATGGGAAATCAAATTTTCAGGCGAATGGAACACAAAAGAAAAGGAGGAGTCGCGATTCTAATTT
>NW_007084857.1:0-1762 GCF_000164805.1 Carlito syrichta
ATTCATACCCAAGCCAGGTAAAGATCCAACAAAGAAAGAGAACTACAGGCCAATATCTTTGATGAACATAGATGCTAAAATTCTCAACAAGATCCTAGCAAACCGGATTCAGCAACACATCTCAAAAATCATCCACCATGACCAAGTAGGCTTCATTCCTGGCATGCAAGGCTGGTTCAACATTCGTAAAACCATAAATGTAATTAAATACATCAACAGATGTCAAAACAAAAACCACATGATCATATCATTAGATGCAGAAAAAGCTTTTGATAAAATCCAGCACCCCTTCTTGATAAAAACCCTTGAACATCTAGGCATATGGGGAACATACCTCAAAATAGTAAAAGCCATCTACGAGAAACCCACAGCCAGCATACTCCTAAATGGACAAAAATTGGAATCAATTCCCCTGAAAACTGGAACTAGATAAGGATGCCCACTCTCTCCCCTCCTGTTCAACATAGTATTGGAACTCCTGGCTAGAGCAATCAGAGAAGAGGAGGCAATCAGAGGTATTCAAATAGGAAAAGAGGAAGTCAAGTTATCTCTCTATGCAGATGATATGATTGTGTACCTTGAAAACCCAAGAGAATCTGTCAAAGGCCTCCTTACATTGATAAAGGCCTTTGGCAAATTCTCAGGATACAAAATAAATGTACAAAAGACAATCGAATTTCTCTACACCAATAATAAACAAACAGAAACTCAAATAAAAAACACAATTCCATTCACAATAGCCACAAAAAAAAAATGAATACCTTGGCATCTTCCTAACCAGAGACGTGAAAGACCTTTACAATGAAAATTACAAAACACTGCTCAAAGAAATCAAAGCTGACACGAACAAGTGGAAAAATATCCCATGCTCATGGATTGGAAGAATCAACATTGTGAAGATGTCCATCTCACCTAAGGTAATCTACAAATTCAATGCAATACCCATTAAATTACCAACAACATTCTTCTCAGACCTAGAAAAAACAACACAGGAATTCATATGGAAACACAAACGTCCAAGAATAGCCAGAACAATCCTCAGCAAAAAAAAAACAAAGCAGGTGGTATCACAATACCAGATTTCAAACTTTACTATAAAGCTACAATCATCAAAACAGCTTGGTATTGGTACAGGAACAGGCATATAGATCAATGGAACAGAATTGAGATTCCAGAAGCAAAACCTCAATTTCTCAACCAACTCATCTTCGACAAAGCCCCCACCACCTACCAATGGGGAGAGGAGAACCTATTCAGTAAATGGTGCTGGGAAAATCGGCTGACCACATGCAGAAGATTGAAACAGGACCCCTATCTATCCCCATGCACAAAGGTTAACTCCAAATGGATCAGAGACCTAAATGTAAAACCTCAAACCATAAGAACCTTAGAAAAGGAAGGAAATACTCTCATGGAAATCGGAACTGGCATCCAATTCCTGTACAAAACCCGAAACCCACAGGACTTAAGAGAGAAGATAGACAAATGGGACCTTATTAAACTGACAAGCTTCTGCAAAGCCAAAGAAACCATCAAGAGAGCAGGGAGACAGCCTACAGACTGGGAAAAAGTATTTGCCAACTCTAGGTCTGACAAAGACTTAACATCCTAGGTCTACAAGGAACTGAAACGTACTGAAAAGAAGAAAACAAACAACCCCATTATAAAATGGGCAAAAGATATGAACAGACACTTCACAAAAGAAGACATTCGAGCAGTCAACAAACACATGAAGAAATGCTCAACCCCACGAATCATCAGG
>NW_007084858.1:0-754 GCF_000164805.1 Carlito syrichta
CCTTACCCTCAATATCATCACAAATCAGCTAGTATAATTATTTTTTTGATATGACTGAAGAGTTGATTAAACCTACAACCTTTTTATGATTAAAAAGTGTTATGCATGAAATGCAGTTGGGGATGGATGTCTAATCACTCTATTTTCCTCATATGAATATTTTATTTTGAATTGTTTTATATTCATAATTGATTTTATCACACCATGCTACTTAAAACTAATTACCATAATTTTTAGTCAAAGTAAAAGAGTATTCCATTCATAAATTAACTATATTTTCATGTGGATTTTTCAAAGCATTTTGTCATTACTAATGACAGATGCCAACACATACATAAGACACTCCTTACCTGTTCATTTTCATGATGGATTCATCAGATTAAGTTTTCTACTGAATTTCTAACTTTTGGCAGTTTGCTAGGTATATCTCTTTTGGTTGATTCAAGTGCAGGGGCTAGCTTCACCCACACGCTTTCTGCTAACATTATGCTGGTAAAGCAAAAAAAGAGTTTATGAAAAGCAACATGTGTGGTATTTGAGAGGACAACAATAGATTTAGGTAAAGAGCATGCTATTGAGAGATCCAAGAAACCAAGAAACTTATTTGCTGTAAAAGTTAGTTCACTATATTTTCATATATCACCCACCTCATGTTAACTATATATTTTGTGTATTCCTACCTCATGTATTTTATGAAATCTTAGTACTTTCAATCCTACCTCAGACCCCGTAGATTAGGCATATGTCGGGTTTT
>NW_007084859.1:0-1507 GCF_000164805.1 Carlito syrichta
TCACTCCTGCTGGACTAAGTTACTTCCTGAATATAATAGTAATATGTAAATATATAAATAGTACTCTGTGTTTTTACATACACATTATAACATTTGATCCTCAAAACAACAGTTAAAAGTGTATCTTCCATCAACTGCAGAAATGAGAAACTGAAGGTCAAAATCATGACAATGTGTTCAAGGTATATTGCTAAATCTGTTTAAAGAACTCCACTGGTGTATAGACCCCAATCTCATGTTGTTGATATTTTGCCACTCTGCCTGCTTAAAATAAATATTCCTGTCTGAGAAATAAACACATACATCTAATGAAAAGACAAAATGATATGCACAACATAATTACTTGCTATTTCGTTTACTATTTTATATCAACTGACACATTATAACAGGTACACTTTGGCACAATTACCAGGGGAAAAATAACTCAAACTAAACTGAAAAATTACCATAACTATGATTTCAATATGTGTGTGAAAGTGGAGACAGCTGGGCTACCATTTATTCTTTTGGGTTGATGACACCTTCTGTGTATTTTCCCATCAAACAGGAAAATTAATCTATTGACAAAATGAGGGTGCCTTAGAAATTTAAAATTATATCTATAAAGACATACCCTGATTAGATAAAAAAACTGACATCACATGAAACTTAGTACTTTAAGGAAAGTTGGTATATACTGATGGACTACAGTGAACTATATTTAAATTCCATCAGAATGATGTTATTTATTAAATTAAATTTTGCTGGCTGATATGGCAATCATGAATCATTATGGTAAAATATTTATAAAGCAACTCGTTCCCTTGTTTAAAATATACACTGTCATTCTATCATCGTACTTGATTTTCACTCCAAGCAACCTGAATAATGCATTTCAGAAGACTTGCACACACCCACACAATTCTGGATTAATAGCCAAACAAACAAGAAGTAATGTACTCCACTCCAGAGAAACCTCAGTGATAAACATCAATTAAGCAAAGGTTAACACTTACTGTTTACTTATATATGACTTTGCTTAACACTTACTGTTTACTTCTCACACATTCTTCACAACAAAGTTTCCTCTCCAAGAGGCAGTTCATTGGAGAATCTCTATCACATGCTCATTCATCCACAGAAAGAGAAATTTAGTGATTAATAGGATCACAGATAAGGGGAGTAATGATAACTTATCCCACTATGAAATGAAGACATGTTGTAAAGAGGCCTGGCCACTCCAGCTATCGATAACTGCATTGCAATTGAAAAGGCCTTTTGTCACTTCCTCACTGGGCAATAGGGCCAATTATCTAAAATCCTTTGGTAGGATTCATACACATACGAGAGCAATGCCCTTCAGGCAAAATCTGATGACCACTTTAGACAAATATTCTGCTTGAGCATAATGTAGTTGCTCCAATTGTTTTTAAAATGACTACACTTACAGTAAAACAATCTTTACAAAGTGAAACCCAAAACACATCCTGGTTCATCCCCCTGCTGCACACACCCAACCACATGACTC
>NW_007084860.1:0-692 GCF_000164805.1 Carlito syrichta
GGCAGCATACGTTCTTAGGGATTGGATATCTGGGAAAGATTTTAATTCTCCCTCACTGATGAAGCTTAGCTTGGCCGGGTAGGTTATTCTTGGTTGAAATTGTTTATCTTTTAGGACATTGAAGATAGGGCTCCAAGCTCTCCTAGCCTGCAGGGTTTCTGCAGATAAATCTGCTATTCTGATTGGTCTTCCATGGTAGGTGATCTGGCCTTTTTCTCTTGCTGCCTTTAGGATTTTTTTTCTTTTGTGCCTACTTTATTTAGGTGAATTATTATGTGTCTAGGAGTTGGTCTTCTCATTTGTTGTCTTGCGGGGGTTCTCTGAATCTCTTGTGTTTGAATTTTTGCATCACTGATTAGATAAGGGAAGTTTTTTTTGAATGATCTCATGGAAAGTTTGTTCCAATGTGGCCTCTGTTTCTCTTTCTGCCTCAGGGAGTCCAATTATTCTTAGGTTAGGCCTCTTGAGGTAGTCACTTATCTCTTGACGGTTTTGTTCTGTCTTTTTGAGCTTATTTTCTGTGTTTTTAAGAGTTTGGGTTATTTCTATATTTTGGTCCTCAAGCTCTGAGATTCTTTCTTCTGCTTGGGGTATTTCTGCTTTCCATGCTTATCAATTTATTAATTATTTCATTCACAGTATTCTTTAATTACTTTTATCTCAAATTTCAGCTCCTTCCTACTTTCTTCTTG
>NW_007084861.1:0-997 GCF_000164805.1 Carlito syrichta
TGTTGGGGGTCCTGTACTCAGGAAGCAAAACAAGGAATCCTCCACAGTAAGTAACCCCACTCTCAAGTGCACCCAAATTTCTGTTTAAACATTTCCCTGTACACTGGAGTTTCCTCTTTGGTTCTTTCTAGAGTTAATCAGTTTCCCTTTAGAAATTCCCAGTTCAGTTCAATTTTCCTCCTTTCTGGCCTCCCTCCTCTCTCCCCCCTCTTTCCCACCTGTGCCCCTCCCTCCAGTTCCCCGCTTCCTTGCTTGCCTACTGTGTGTCTGTTGACCTTCTGCTCATACTATTTATAAGAGATCCATTGCCCTTTGTTGGAGGTCATGCCTCCTCTCTTTGTATAGTCCATGTGACCATAGCATCCCCATCCAGTAATTTATAATTATGCACTGTGCTCCCTACAGTTCTTCCTATTTTACAAATTCTGTAAGCCTTTTGTTTTCATGCCTATTTCTTCCCCCTTCCCCTGTGGTCTTGTCCTTTCCCCTTACAACTCTATTTTGCAGTTTCCTTATTGCCTTTTTTTCAATATTTGTACACTTTTCTCCTCTTCCCTATACAGTGCGGCCTCTAATTTTGTTTATCCCTTGTTCAGTTTTCAGTCTAACTCTCCAGTGTCCTCTGTGAGGACGATTTTCCTTCTTTTCTGTTGACATGCTATTTGCCATTCCCTCTTTCTAGTGTGATTCATATGTCTGTGTTCTTTAAAGAACTTTGCAACTACAGGTAAAGAACTGAACAGAATTTGGGCAAGTGGGGAAATAGCCTGGGAACTGCGAAGAGAAGAGTAGGAAAGTGGCCTATGGGTTTGAAGGGCTGGGCTGGGTGTCACATAGTGATGGACCTTGGTGAGCCAAGCCTTCACTTGCAAATTGGTTGGAATGTGGTCATTGAATAAAAGGTGTCACAGAGCTAATTCAGATAGACTTTGGAAGCCTTTTCAATTTTAGGGTTTTAGGGTGGTCCCATTAATTCTTCCTAATTATGATTCTTCTA
>NW_007084862.1:0-1406 GCF_000164805.1 Carlito syrichta
CCATTACAGGCTGAGCCACCGAGCCCGGCCTAAATGTTTTCTAATGGTTATGTTGAGGTAAACAGACTAAACCCTTTCACAAACTTCATTGATTCAACAAGACTAGTACGTGCAGAAACAAAACTTAAGTGTTTAACATAAGAAATGTCCACACAAAAAGCTTACATTTGTGTTTCTTTATGTATTCTTGTGATTATTTTCGTATTTTTATTGATTCTAATGGTTTTCCAGAAATAAAACCTAACTTATCACATTTTACCCGCAACCTTTCCCCTGGATCTAATTAAGCCTCAAGTTGAAGGTCTTGTGAAGGTCATCTGTGTAATGAGGTGCTGATGCAAATCTCTACTTTCTCTTGATAAAGTTGTAGTGAAAACCTGCCAAGTGACTGGGGAAAGTCTTTGTGTATTCTCGATTCCTTTTCTTCCAGGTTCTTCTGGTTATCTTCTTCCTGTGTCCCATGTAGGGTTGTTTAGAGGCAGACTAGCTAAGGGCCTCCAGTTAGCTCTCACATCGACTGGTTATGAATCCCAGATCTGCCGCTTACAATCTGTTTGACTTTAGGCAAGTTTGTGAACTCTTTTAGCCTCAGTTTACTCATCTAGACAGTAAGGAGACTCACAACAGAAGCCCACTCTGGATTAGTGAGTTAATTACATGAGCCACCTATCTAGACTACTTAAAACAGTACCAGGTGCATTTTAATTACGATGGAAGTGTTTGCTGTTATTATCATTATTATAGTATCAGGAAATATTGACTGTGCCCTTCTAGTTCCTTCCCTCTCTTCCCAGTATGAACTGGAAAAAAGCAAATTTCCTCATGTATATGTTTAGAAGAAACATGGTGTGTTAGCATCACAAAGACCTAGGTTCAAATCACATTTGTTGTTACCTTTTGCTCTAGTGTGAAACTTTGTTCAGACAAGCTGTTTCCCTTTATAGCTGGCCTCTCCCTGCCCCCTCCCTTGGGGAGTGGCCTCTGACCAAGGTTGTCTCCTAAGGGTATGCATATTACCAGCAATGAGTTATGGAATGCAGGTGACCAATCATAGCTGAAAACAATGAAGTCATCACTCAGTCAATTTAATTGTACTCACCATATAGGGATTTGAATAATTAGCTTGATTGCTTTGATTAAAAAACTGCTTGCCATAGTGCCTCAAGGTGTTGATTCTTCACCCACCTGCCACTCTCAGTGCCTCCTGTAAGTTTTTGTTTTTTTTTTTAGTCAAAGTCACACTCTGTCACCCAGGCTGGAGTGCAGTGGCACGTTCACAACCACCGCAGCCTTGACCTGCTGGGTTTAGGCAATGCTTCCACCTCAACCTTTCAAGTAGCCAGAACTACAGGTGCATGCTACCATGCCTGGATTGTTTTTTTGTTGTTGCTGTTGTTGTTTAACTT
>NW_007084862.1:1956-2881 GCF_000164805.1 Carlito syrichta
TCTCTAAGCCTTGCTCTTTTCAGGGCAGGCACATATAGCAACTCAACTGGGGCATTAGCTAGTCTAGGAGTTATATCTTCCAGTATAACCCATTAATCAATCAGAGAGAGAGAGAGAGAGAGAGAGAGAGAGACTGTGTGTGTTTCATCTACCATGCATTCTACCAAAATTTATTTGGGTTCCTCCATTAACCTGAAACTGTGCTAGGTTCTAGTAATAAAGAAATGAGTCAAGCGTGGTCTCTGCCCTGGCAGAGCTCATGTATTCCAGTGTGGAGACAGACACATAAATGTGTGCTTAAAAGCAATTCAGTGGGTGTGAAAGGAAACATTAGGGAGGGGCAGCTAATTCATCTGTTGGAGCAGTTTGTCAAATATTTAGAGGAAGCTGTAATTTGTGAGTCTGACAGAATAAGCCAAGAGCTAGCCTGGAGGGAAAAGAGACAAAGAACAGGCCTGGGTGGATATTTTTGGCACAGGGCTCACATAAGCAAAGTACTGAGGAAAGAAGCAGTCTAGAGGGAGTGGGGTAGCCAGGGGCAGGAGACAGAGAAGAAAAACCTGAGGTTGCAGAGAGATAAGGAAGGGCTCAGAGGGACAGGAGTGAAATAGATACCTGGGGAGCTACAAATAGAATGGTATGGGCCTATCTGAATTGTACATTTCTCTGTAGGTTACATAGAGAATAGATTCAGGAAGGCAAGAGTGAAAATCAGAAGACAAGTCAGAAGTCTAGAGCAATAGGTGGGTCAATAGATGGTGAGGGCCTGACTGAGAACAGCAGGGGGAAGGAGAAGGAAGAGGGGACAGGCCAGAGCACCGAGATACAGCAAAATATGCAGTAGAAGTCCCCCTACTTAACACATCCGTGCTATTAGCTTCAGGCATCTCAATTACTTGAGCCCATCACAGCCTCATAGAAGGTA
>NW_007084863.1:0-1013 GCF_000164805.1 Carlito syrichta
CCAGATGTGTATCATCCTTAAGTCAACTTCACATTGAGGATCAGAGTAGCTATGGTGGCTATTCAGAAGACGGAATGCATAATAAATCTTATCGATTTCAGAAGAAAAACTGTAGAATAATTTAACATATCTTTTCCCTTTCTTAAAACTTTTGTACATATTCTTGGGACACGCTGTGTTTTCTACTGGTGAATTTTAATTTAAACTTACAGATATGCAACCCCTACTCAAAAGGTTCCCCTGCCTATTCGAAGGAAATATAAAATGATATTTCCCTTGTATTTTAAACCAATTTCTATTTTTCAAAGTGTATTTCCACTGAATCCCCGAGGATTTTCTCTACCTAAGACATAATGGTGTACTCTGCAACAATGTCTCGGATTAATGTGATACTTTTTACCGACAAGCCTTGAATATCATGCACACACACAAAAAGAGACCACTGGGAGCCCTATGTTTAGAAACCAGAATAACATGGAGATTTAGAAAGAAGAATTTGGGCTCCTCATTCATATAAAAATTTAGATAATCGAAAATTCTAGAAAACTGACTTTGATGTTAGTGAAGCGATGTTCAAATCCTGAGAGACAAACGGCTCAACGGCTGGAAAATAATATGAAAAGCATGCAGAAGTGTCTAAACCAGAGAAAGTGATGAAATATTATTAGGTTGTGCTATGACCAAGCTCCAACAAGTCTCTGTGACCATAGTAATGAAAGACTACATCGTGGGGAACCCCCTCAGGGACCTCCCACTGTGGGAGCTTCTCTGTCCTCTCAATAACTTCTGCGTGAAAACAAAAAGCCTACATTGCCCAGTGGATTCTTGAATGGCCACTTACCCCTGCAGACGTTTTCGGATACGTGTGAACACCTTGCTTCCTTCAATTCTTGGGAATGAAAATCCACCATGTCTTCCGCTTTTGTCAGAGCGCTGTACATAAATCCTTGATACTGAAGGCTTGCTCAGTCGTCAAGGTCCCGCCCATTATGATGTCACAGTTCTGAGGCTGA
>NW_007084864.1:0-694 GCF_000164805.1 Carlito syrichta
CGAGATTCTGGATCTCCTTGCTGATTTTTTGTCCTGATGATCTGTCTCAGGTTGTGAGTGGGGTATTAAAGTCCCAATTATGATGGTGTTAGAGTCAATATCTTTCTTTAGTTTTCCTAGAAGTTGCTTTATGAAAGTTGGCACACCTATGTTGGGTGCATATATGTTTAGGATAGATATTTCTTGTTGATGGAGTGAACCTTTTATCATTATGTAGTGGCCCTCTGTATCTTTTTAAATTTTTGATAGCTTAAATGGTATTTTGTCTGAAATTAGGATTGCGACTCCTCCTTTCTTTGTGTTCCATTCACCTGAAAATTTGTTTCCCATTCTCTTACTTTGAGTCTGTGTATGTCCTTTCTAGTGAGATGGGTCTCTTGAAGGCAGTATATTGTTGCCTGGTGATATTTTATCCATTTTGCCATTCTATGTCTTTTCAGTCGTGCATTTAGTCCATTCACATTCAGGCTAATTATTGAAATGTGAGAGTTCGTCCCTATCATAGAGTTCTTATAGAGTTGTTGTTCTTCCACTTGGCTTTTTTTTTTTGTCTTTCTTTTGGTTTTGGGGTTGGTTCATGTATATTTTATTCTCTTCCCTGTACTCTTGTGAAGAAGGTTGTTCTTTTTTCCTTTTCATCTGTGTTTAGTACTTTCTTAAGTGTTACATGTAGAGATGGCTTTGTGGCAGCATA
>NW_007084865.1:0-849 GCF_000164805.1 Carlito syrichta
ATCACCCACTAACCTACTTTTTGTCTCTACCTATTGGTTGACTCTGGACACTTTATATAAATGGAATTATAAAATTTGTATCTTTTTGTGACTTTCTTCATTAATTGATAATTTATTCAGTACTAATCTAATGAATATTGATATGTTTCCATATTTTTATTGCTGAATAACAGTCCATTGAATGGATATGAACATTTTGTTTTGCCAATATTCTTCAGTTGATAGGCATTTCAATTGTTTCTACATTTTAGCTATTATAAATATTGCTGTGATGAATTTTCACATACACTTTCGTGTATATACCCAGGAATAAAACTCTGGGTCATGTAGAAACTTTTGTGTTTACTCTTTTGCAGTATTGTCAAACTGTTTTCCTTACTGGCTGCAGCATTTTACATCCCAGCTATCCATTTTTTGTATCTACAACTTATACCCCTCGTTATCATAAAATCAACCCACAGCAGCTGTGTTGTAATAGCAATGGATTACCAACAGATGAGGGTCAAGTGATTGATGTTTGTATTCACAGCAGGTCAACCACATTAGCCCAGAAATCCTATTTGCCTCATTAAAATGTCATTAAATATTCTTCACGATTGCCATCATAAGTATAAGCTGTGTCATTAGAAGATGCTGTCCAAAGAGATCCTGGTTGTTACTAATGTTTACAAACCCCCAGGAGTCAGTCTCCCAGAACACTTCTAATCACAGTGCAAAAAAAGAAGGTGCCATGAGTCACTTGGAGAGAAAAGTGAGTCCCAGGGCAGCCACCACTGTGCTTGGGTAGGTGTTGCTTAGAGTTGCTGGAAGTGCTTTATTCACCACCTTGAAAGGAAGAAACTCTTTCTT
>NW_007084866.1:0-755 GCF_000164805.1 Carlito syrichta
TCAGAGACCTAAATGTAAAACCTCAAACCATAAGAACCTTAGAAAAGGAAGGAAATACTCTCATGGAAATCGGAACTGGCATCCAATTCCTGTACAAAACCCGAAACCCACAGGACTTAAGAGAGAAGATAGACAAATGGGACCTTATTAAACTGACAAGCTTCTGCAAAGCCAAAGAAACCATCAAGAGAGCAGGGAGACAGCCTACAGACTGGGAAAAAGTATTTGCCAACTCTAGGTCTGACAAAGGCTTAACATCCTGGATCTACAAGGAACTGAAGCATACTGAAAAGAAGAAAACAAACAACCCCATTATAAAATGGGCAAAAGACATGAACAGACACTTCACAAAAGAAGACATTCGAGCAGCCAACAAACACATGAAGAAATGCTCAACCTCACTAATCATGAGGGAGATGCAAATCAAAACCACACTGAGATACCACCTAACTCCAGTCAGAATGGCAGTTATCAACAACTCAAAAAATAACAGCTGCTGGAGAGGGTGTGGTGAAAAGGGAACACTTCTACACTGTTGGTGGGAGTGTAAACTAGTGCAACCTCTGTGGAAAGCAGTGTGGCGATTCCTAAAAGCTCTAAAAATTGACCTTCCATATGACCCTGCAATCCCCCTACTGGGAATATACCCTGAAGAACACAAATCACTCTATAAAAAAGATACCTGCACACGTATGTTTATCGCAGCATTGTTCACAATAGCAAGAACCTGGAAACAACCATGCTGCCCATCAAAA
>NW_007084867.1:0-1040 GCF_000164805.1 Carlito syrichta
GTTGTGTTCTGTAGAGTGACTCTAGATGGACCGTCGCTGCAAAATCTGGTGGTTAAATACACGAGCGAAGCAGAGTCCTGTCCTTGTTCGGCCTCAAAAGCAGGGGGGCCGATGGCATCAACAATCGCATAGCCCCTTGGAAAGACAGCCTCTGCAGTCATGGGTGGACCACCAACCATGGAAACACAGCTCAATGGAAAGAGTTTTGCCTGTTGCTTTATGCTGCTTGGACTCGGGCCAAGCATCGGACACGGCGTCCACTGGTCCCTCCCACAGGAGAGTGCCAGCCGCGAAGGCCCATCCCCAAAGGAAATACTGTGAAATAGGAAGTACCCGGAACAACACAGTAGCATGGGCACGGTTAGGAGGTTCTAAAACAGATGCAACTTAATATCCTTGACCCACTGACCAGAAATCAGGAAGGCCAGAGGTGCTATCTAGAGGTGGAGAACGGAGAGTCTTCTGGTGAGGCCTAGTGTCCAGATGTCAGGCACGAGCAAGGGCCTCGCACGAGGCTGATTTATCACATTTGCAACGTTCAGGGATGGGGAGTCAGAAGACCCTATGACCACCTCAGCTCTGTGTCTGAGTCTCTGAGAGACCATGGTAAGAGTATTGACATAGGGGGCGGTGGGCTCCATTGCCAGGTACCAGACTAGGTGACTCGTGAATGTTAACTTAAATAATTTGGCAAATCACTGATTATCTCCAATTCCCCAGTGGAAAATAGATGAACTAATTTGTCTAATCTGTAAAGTCACCTCCAATTCTGACATTTTGGTATTCTGTGATTCTACAATCACGGACTCTAGTCCCAGAGATCTGTGATGCCTTCGCATGGCCTCCAGTAGCGGCACTTGGTCCTTAGCGCTAATGTCCATTAGTCGCTGCTTCCTGTCCCACCATATTTCCTACGTGCTATCTCCCGTGAGATCACACACTCTCCAGGGTAACTTTGTCTTCATCTCTGGGGTCTTCCTCCCAACTCTGTGCCTCGGTGCAACAGCCCTGAAAATGAGTTGCGGGCTCTCAGCAGGCAC
>NW_007084868.1:0-840 GCF_000164805.1 Carlito syrichta
TCTCACTGACGAACACTGCAAGAACCCCTACTCCACCAAGGATGAAAAGATCATGCTAGGCATCATTAGCAAGATGACCCTCACGCAGGTCTCCACCTGGTTCCCCAATGCACGCTTGCGCCTCAAGAAGGAGAACAAGTTGACATGGGATGTGAGCAGCAAGGACCAGGAGGACTGTGCCCTTTTTAGCAGTGACACGAATGGCGACCCAGAGAAGGCCGAGAATGACAATGAGATTGATTTGGAGAGCATCGACATCCACACGATGGCGACCAGAGCAACGAAGACAATGAGGACAAGACCGAGCTGTGCGAACATTGCAGACTCAGGACTCAGCCTCGCAGCTGGCGACAGCTGAGGAGCTCAAGCCCCAAGACTAGCCCCTGGACTCTGCCAAGGAGGGCCTGGAGCCTGGCAGCATGCGCCTGCTGAGCCCCAACTTTGTGGCGGGCGGCCTGCAGGGAGTGTCCCACAGCAAGCCCAAGATCTGGTCTCTGATGGAGACCACCAGGAGCCCCTCAGGCACACCCAAGACCTCACCGCCTCCGCCCACTGGCCCTACAGACCCGCACCAGCCCTCTGTGGGTGCTGCACCAGCAACCCGCCTTCCTGCCCAGCCGTGAACTGTACACCTGCCACATTGGCTTGTCCTCCAACTTATATCAATATTTTTTATTATGAACAATAATTTTTCTGGATTTATTGTAAAGACAAGGTCTCACCAAGGTGCCTATGCTGGTCTTGAACCCCTGGGCTCAGGCAATCCTCTCGCCTCGGCCTCCCAAAGTGCTGGAATTACGGGCTTGAGCCACCGTGCCCTGTCTAGCCAGTTGTTTTTAT
>NW_007084868.1:2940-3927 GCF_000164805.1 Carlito syrichta
CATGAAACAGTTAAACAATGCTAAAAGTTACCTATGACTATTTATTTATATTTTTTTTAAAGATGTGGGATATAATTCAGGGTTAGGTATACAAACATTGATTATGCAGGTACCCTTTGTTGATGAGGTATGCCCCTCCCTCCCTTAGCAGTTTCCCTCAAATGCCAATCTCACTGTCCCTCCACTGGAAGTTTCCACTACTGCCAATCCCATTCTTATAGTATTATGATAATTGTTCAAGGCCCACTTATGAATGAGAACATATGGTACTCTGGTCTTTGTTTTGGTGATAGATCACTGAGTATGATCAACTCTAAACCTATCCAAGTTGCTGTGAAGTCCATATGTTTGTTCTTCTTTATGGCTGCATAATATTCCATTGCATATATATACCACATTTTTTAAAATCCAGATCTCTGACTGTTTTAAGTAAATGTTGCACACTGTAAGTGCAATAGATGACTAGAAAAAGCTACCAATGGGGTCTTTAAGAACAACTTTCCCAAGAAATGGAACTTACATAGGACTTTGAGGATGATAGAGTGGGTAGAGGACATATTTAAGGAGATATGAATACAGCCTGAAAAGTGGAAACAAGCATAGTGTTTCTGTTTTGTTTTTTTTTCCAAATAATGAAGAGATTAACTTAGCTAGGATGCCTGTGCATCAGGAGTTGGAAGTGATGGAGCTGTTTGCAAGCTTAGGTCTGCCTGATCATGCTTTGTTCCTTAGCCCAAAAGACATTTTCCCAAAAACACTGACAGGACATTCCAGGTAGACTAAATACCAGCAAACATTTTGTACTCTATTCTTACTTGCCAGAAAATTTAGCCAGGATCTCAAGGACTCATTGGTAACAGTAGGTACTTTAATTTAGGGCCAATGTATCTGAGAGGTCATTCTGAAGAAAGATCTAGGAAATGGGATCTCAGGTGGTGAATGACACCACAGGAGTCTGGGAAAATTCACACACTTCCCATGGGAACG
>NW_007084869.1:0-768 GCF_000164805.1 Carlito syrichta
AGTCGTGGGTCTTATCATTTTCAGGCACAACTTGGAATGATTTGTCAGTTAACCTGTGAGCCCGACACGGTGGCGTGCATCTCAAATACCTTCCAGCTACAAGGAAGGGTGAGTCGGGGGCATAGCCTGAGTCCACCAGTTGGAGTCTGCGATGCCCATGAGCACCTCACTGCACTCTAGCCTGGGCGACAAGAGTGAGAATTCACACAAAAGAAGAAACAAGATGCCTACAACTCCTCGTACCCTGTTTCTATGGTAAATACCACAAGGCCTGATCTTGACTGCAAATGGTATGCTCTAGAACTACTCAAACTCTGAGTCAACTGAAACCCTTTCCCCCTCCTGTCTGTGCTGAGACCTCTTGGAAGCTGCTGACTCGGTCTCGATCCCTCAGTCCTCAGAAATTCCCCAGATTTCTGCATCTTGCTCTGGGTCCTGCCAGTTCTGTTCAACCCTTGCTTCCTCAAAGGCTAGGGCAGGCAAAGGTCTGTCCGACTCATCGATGAAACTATTTCCTCACGATGGCGCTGTGGCTCAAGAGGACGCTAACAGGCCTGCCTGACACCCGCCCATCAACTTGGAAAAAAAGGTGCCATCAAACTCTCCTCCCTGTGATCCACCTTCAGTTTGTTTTCTCCCTGAGCTCAACAAAGTTCCAGACACTTGGAAGGCTGATCTGGAAGAGTCGCCCGAGCCCAGGAGTTGGAGGCCGCAGTGTCTGTGACCGTCTACTCTGTGCGACAGAGTTAGACTCTGACTCTAACAATC
>NW_007084870.1:0-782 GCF_000164805.1 Carlito syrichta
CCAATTCCCACCAAGACAAGGGTCTCCTTCCCACCTCCTTTAAGGACATTGTGACTTCTAGGATAAACATCCACAACAGTCACCTATCAACAACGTGATCACAGCAATGCCCTGGACTCACACCCCCCCTTAACTAACCCAGAAGGCCCCAAGTCCCCTCCCCTTAGTCCAACTCAGGTCTCCAAAGGTAGTTGCCTGGAGAGGGTAAGAGAGGGTGCTTGAAACCAGAGAGGCCCATGCTGTGCCTGTATGCAGTAGGATGTCACTAATTATTATCTGATCCAAACGGGAGAGGGCCTAGGTCAAGGCTGATGTACATCCTGCTCATTTAGGGCACAGAACCTCCCGTCCGGTGGGCAAAGTCCCGGGTCAAAGCCCAAGTCAACATCAGACGCTGGCCCCCACCGGGGAAATTACCTCTCTGCACCTCCAAGCTTAATTAGCTAACTGGCCTCAAAGATGTCACAAAAACTCTCAATTTTCCACCTTGAATTTCCTCTGCGCAGAAACCACTTTATTTTCAGATGGGCTTGGAGGACTCTCAGGACCCTGCTAGGGCTGTGACCCCCGGGGTTCCAGGTGTTTGGCTTAGAGGCCCACCAGCGGAGCCCCACTCCTCCTCAGTTCTACCTTCCCCCGAGGGCCCCCTTAAAAGTTCAGCATTGAAACCCACTGGCACAAGCACTCACTTCTCCCTCTCGGGCAGGCGCTGCGGCCATCCGAAAGATCCACACCGAACCATCCGAACTCGGGCGACGAGGTCCACCGCGGACCCTGCACCC
>NW_007084871.1:0-706 GCF_000164805.1 Carlito syrichta
CTCTCTGTGTCTTGTTCGTATGTGGATGAACAGCGGACTGGCATCTATTGTCCAAAGCGAGATTAATGGTGAAACATTGCCTATTTAGTAAGTTTTTCAAGGTTGTGTTCTGTAGAGTGACTCTAGATGGACCGTCGCTGCAAAATCTGGTGGTTAAATACACGAGCGAAGCAGAGTCCTGTCCTTGTTCGGCCTCAAAAGCAGGGGGGCCGATGGCATCAACAATCGCATAGCCCCTTGGAAAGACAGCCTCTGCAGTCATGGGTGGACCACCAACCATGGAAACACAGCTCAATGGAAAGAGTTTTGCCTGTTGCTTTATGCTGCTTGGACTCGGGCCAGTGTCCACTGGTCCCTCCCACAGGAGAGTGCCAGCCACGAAAGCCCATCCCCAAAGGAAATACTGTTAAATAGGAAGTACCCAGAACAACACAGTAGCATTGGCACGGTTAGGAGGTTCTAAAACAGATGCAACTTAATATCCTTGACCCACTGACCAGAAATCATGAAGGCCAGAGGTGCTATCTAGAGGTGGAGAATGGAGAGTCTTCTGGTGAGGCCTAGTGTCCAGATGTCAGGCATGAGCAAGGGCCTCGCACGAGGCTGATTTATCACATTTGCAACGTTCAGGGATGGGGAGTCAGAAGACCCTTATGACCACCTCAGCTCTGTGTCTGAGTCTCTGAGAGACCATGGTAAGAGTATT
>NW_007084872.1:0-809 GCF_000164805.1 Carlito syrichta
TCCACCTCAGCCTTCCAGTACCTAGAACTCCAGGCATGTGCTACCATGCCTGGTTTATTTTTGATTTATTGTAGAGACGATGTTTCACCGAGTGGCCCGGCTGATCTTGACCTCCTGGGCTCAGGCACTCCTCTGTCCTAGGCCTCCAAAAGTGCAGGGATGACAGGCTGAGCCACGGCACTCGGCCTTTATCTCATCTTTATGTCCATAGGTACATAGTGTTTAGCTCTCTCATATAAGTGAGAGAATGTGGTATTTGGTTTTCTTCTGCATTAACTTGCTTAGGATTGCGGCATCCGGCTGCATCCACGTTGTTGCGAGAGACGTGACTTGATTCTTTATGGCTGTGTAGCATTCCATGGTGTCTTTGTGTTATGTTTTCTCTGATGCGATCCGTTGCTGATGAGCACCTAGATTGATTTCATGTGTTTTCTACTGTGAATACTGCCACCACATACGTTTGTGTGGCAGGTATCTTTTGGTGAAAGGATTTACGTTTCATTGGATGTATGCCCAGTATTGGGATTGCTGGGTTGCGTGGTGAATCTGTTTTTAAATCTTTCAGCAAACTCCAAAACTGCTTTGCAAAGGACTGAACTAGCTTTCGTTCTGACCAACAGTGTGTGAGTGATACTTTTCTGCACAACCTCATCAACATCTGACATTTTTTGACTTATTGACAATAGCCGTCTTACTGGTGAGAGATGATATCTCATTGGGAATCTGGTCTGCATTTCTCTGATGATTATCGATGTTAAATATTCTTTTCATTTGTTTGCTAGCTGCTTGTTTCCTATGTAAAATGTCTG
>NW_007084874.1:0-892 GCF_000164805.1 Carlito syrichta
GAGCCACTGAACTCAAACCTAGAGATAATGTCAGAATGTCTCCCGCTTGTGAGACGATCACTGATCCTTAACCACCCTCTCATGGCCATAGTGGTGATGCGTGTGCTGGTGTAGTTAGCAGCTGATGGGAGGCAGGAGTTGGCTCACATGTTCTGGCTTCATGGCAACTGTTTCTTGGCCATACCCAATGCATACATACTAAGCCTTGGGACCCACGTACATTTGCATGATGGGTTGAACCACTGTGGGTTTCCTCTCTTACAAAACCTAGAATATGGGGCTTGGCTGACAGCCTTGAAACATGCATGCCAGAAATGATGTCAAGATGGTGGGGTTGGCACACCTACTGCATACAGCAGGAGCAACACGCTGCCTCCTTTGCTTACAAAAGTATTCAGCCAGTTTATTGACCACCAGAGAATCAATGGGGAGAAAGGGGGTGTCACTTGGGACCCAGGGTTGTCTCAAATGTACTGGTTGTCTCAAATGTGCTTTCTTCAAATGTGAGACTCTTCTTATCTAGTGTGTATATAAAGTCAGACAAACTCAAGTTTTATTTTTATAGATGAATAAACTGTATCAAGGTGGCAAATTTAACTTTATAATAAGCAAAATTGAATAGCTTTAGCATACAGCATATCTGTATCATATATAGATACAGATCATTCTACATGTGACATATTTTCATTTTTGTTTAATAGTGAAGAAGAGAAACTCCAGAGCTTCTATGAACTTTTGGCCCAAAATAAAGGGCACATTGTAGTGTTAGCAATGAATGTAGGTCCAGTGAGTGAGCTATGGTGTTGCCTGGGTGGACAGAATACAGGTGGTCATGGGTGGCCATGGATGGTCATGGATGGTGCCATGGTTTGATTTGCACCCCTCCAAGCTC
>NW_007084875.1:0-1066 GCF_000164805.1 Carlito syrichta
TGATAAGACCCACGACTAGTTATCATCTGGAGAACTGGTCATATACACGACCTGGCTCTATCCTCTTCCTGATGCCTTTACTCCTGGATTTGCTTCCTTCCCTCCCAGCTAGGTTCTAGTAGTCTCAATTCAGTTTTCCATCTAAGACTGAAAAGCCTTTTGGCTAAAGCCAAGTAGCTCCAAAGCTGCTTCTAAAGAATCAGGAAAACAGTCTTCTCTATCCTCCTACAGCATACTCATAACTGGGACCTGAGTTCTTGTCATGTTTTTCTTCCACAACCACTGGATACTAGAGTCCAGCATCTTAACTTTAGAAGCAAAAGCATAATGGGCAATCTAGTCCTTGTTTCTGTCCCTGTCCTCTCTTCTACTCCCCTGAATTGGTGCAGACTTGATTTTATAAGAATATACCTTTTCATGTGTTCCCTTTTCTTTTTGTTTTTGAGTTGGAGTTTCACTCTGTCATCCAGACCAGAGTGCAGTGGCCGCTCCCTGCCCCTGCACCCTCGACCTGATGGACTCCAGAGATCCTTCTGCCTCAGCCTTCCGAGAAGCTGGAATTACAGGCATGTGCTACCACACCCAGCTGATTTTTTGAAATATTGTAGAGATGAGGTCTCACTGCCCAGGTGGGTCTCTAACCTGTGGGCTCAGGCAATCCACTCACCTCAGCCTCCCAAAGGCACGGGATTTCAATTCACTACTATCTTTTCTCTTTTTAACCAAAATTGAGCTGTGTACTATGAGGAAACACAGCCCGCTGAATGGTTCAATTCCTCTGAATAACAACATGAGTAAGGTTTCCACCGGAGCAAGGAGGATTTGTTAAGGCTACTAAACATTACAAGACAAGGTTAGAGATGTATTCTTGGTGCCAATACCAAGTGAAAAGGCAAGGGATATAATCACCACCAACAACAAGGGATCCTGATGAAAGAGATGCTGAAATGGTAACCCTTAAATCTATCCACATCCTCTTAGCAGTCATAGTGCACTGCATAGGACAGCGGGAATGTGACTTCTGCATTTGATCCTCTCTCTTCCTCACAGAAAGGCACATTTCATA
>NW_007084876.1:0-1434 GCF_000164805.1 Carlito syrichta
CCTCAAACCATAAGAACCTTAGAAAAGGAAGGAGATACCCTCATGGAAATCGGAACTGGCATCCAATTCCTGAACAAAACCCAAAACCCACAGGTCATAAGAGAGAAGATTGACAAGTGGGACCTTATTAAACTGACAAGCTTCTGCAAAGCCAAAGAAACCATCAAGAGAGCAGGGAGACAGCCTACAGACTGGGAAAAAGTATTTGCCAACACCAAAGGCTTAACATCCTGGATCTACAAGGAACTCAAACGTGCTGAAAAGAAAAAAACAAACAACCCCATTATAAAATGGGCAAAAGATATGAACAGACACTTCACAAAAGAAGACATCTGAGCAGCCAACAAACACATGAAGAAATGCTCAACCTCACTAATCATCAGGGAGATGCAAATCAAAACCACACTGAGATACTGCCTAACTCCAGTCAGAATGGAAATTATCAACAGCTGCTGGAGAGGGTGTGGTGAAAAGGGAACACTTCTACACTGTTGGTGGGAGTGTAAACTAGTGCAACCTCTGTGGAAAGCAGTGTGGCGATTCCTAAAGTTCTAAAAATTGACCTTCCATATGACCCCGCAATACCCCTACGGGGAATATACCCTGAAGAACACAAATCACTCTATAAAAAAGATACCTGCACATGTATGTTTATCGCAGCATTGTTCACAATAGCAAGAACCTGGAAACAACCATGCTGCCCATCAAAAGAGGACTGGATTTAAAAAATGTGGTACATATACACGATGGAATACTACACAGTCATAAAAAAGAACAAAATCATGAATTTTGCAGCAACCTGAATGGAACTAGAGTCTATAATACTGAGTGACCTCTCACAGAAACAAAGATCCGAGCATCACATGTTCTCACTTATATAATGGACCTTGAACATCCAATGTAATACTATATGAAAATGACTGATGGTACTGAGAAACTGTGGGGGGTAGAAGGAGATGGGTTTAGCAGTAGCAAATATCTGTCTGGGGATGGGGAAACACCTCTTATCAACAGGGTGCCTGAATGAAACGTAATTGTATACCTAACCCCTAACTGTACCCCACCATAATAAAAACCATAATAAAAAATATTAAAAAAACATACATATATACTTTTAATGTCTACATTTACAGTGAGATGCAAAGTTGACATAATGCATGCCTAATATCATAAAAACAGTACATTTAAAAATCTTCCCAAATAAAGAATAAATTTGATAATATTTTGATAAAATTATTGACCCTTGTAGACATGGTGAATGTTAGATTTCAAGAGAGTTATACCTAGCGATACTGAAATTTCCTTTTACCTTTTTTCTGTGAATTATACATCAATTTCTCAATTTAAAATTTACATTTTAAAAACTAAACTTTAAATTATTTTGAAAAATAAATCAAAGTTGCCTAAGTCTCTAGATCTATCTGGGATCTGATG
>NW_007084877.1:0-1520 GCF_000164805.1 Carlito syrichta
CTCCATTCAGGTTGCTGTGAAGCCCATAATTTTGCTTTTTCTTCATGACTGTGTTATATTCCATCGTGTATATACATTTTGCATATTTCTGGTAGGACTTTATAATCATTTAATTCTGTATGATTTGTATTAATTGTTTCCATAGTAAGGAACCCCTACATGTAACATCACAAATGTATGTAATATAAAATAGGAACTTTCATTCGTAGAAGAAAACGAGTCTTCACTGTGACTTTTCCTTTTATTTGAATTCAGAGTTAACACTGCCTCACCATGCAGGTGTGGCCTCGCAGCAGGTGTTTTCTGTGCACACGCAGACACATAGATGTGTTTCTGGAAAGACTGGTGCTCACATTTTGCAGCATTAGGAGCCTTGCTATTTGAAAAACATTTAGTTATGATGTTTGTTATGCTGAGAAAAATTGTTTTAACAAACACTGACAGATCGCTTTGTAGCAGGCCAGCTCTTCAAGTGACTCATTCAAAAGGACAGTATTTTATAACAGGTGTAAAATCAAAGGCATTTAGTGAAATATTTGGCCCGTGATTTTCCATGAATAGTTTGTTTATGAAGAGTTCAATATTCAGGGAAGATGGAAAAACAGTCTGTGGCAGCTAAAGTAATAAAACTGGGTTAATCCCAAATTGACAATCTAAAGTCCTTTAATATTATTTGTTGCAATCAAGAAACAATCCCCCTAGTCTGTCATCTCTTTTCAACTTATAAGTAACAATTCGAGGTTGTTCATGGAGACTTCCCGTTGCTAGGAATACTGACACTTAGTTTTGGTACTATAAGTCATGATGGTGACTGGAGCCAAGGGGAAGTCTGTCCATGTCCAGTAAGTTCTCTTTGGAGCAGATCTGTCAGGCTTGTGTCTCCTTTTTGCCCCAATACATTTGTCACTGGGCAAAAATGTGCACCAATGGTAGGGCTTGAGTGTGAGGTGTCAGGATTCCTTCAAGTAAAAGTTTCTACTCAAATGAAAATTTAAAATACAGTTAGTAAAATGTAAGAAAAAACGAAGCCTTCTCAAATCCTTTGGGAAGCAGGTCAATGATAAATATATAAATAAGAGCCAAAAGTTTCATTTTGGGTAATATCTGTTGAGTGACATAATTATTTTCTCTATAATAGTTTAAATCACATACTAAAAAGGACACCCCCAAACCCGAATTCACTTATAAAAAATTGTGATTTGTTCTTACATGTTCAAAGTGCTCTCTGTTTGATGCAATATGCCTGTCAAGAACTTTTGCCACTGCTCAAATCAGTTTTTAAACTCATCAATTTTAATGACTTTTTTGCTTCTGCTGGTTTTGTTTTGTTTTGTTTGCTTCACCTCTTCCCTCTTCCCTTCACCTCTTTCCATTTGAGGACTTTTTTCATCCTGGGAAACAATAAAAAGATGCCTGAGGTT
The DNA here is from genome assembly GCF_000164805.1 of Carlito syrichta. Classification (NCBI taxonomy): domain Eukaryota; kingdom Metazoa; phylum Chordata; class Mammalia; order Primates; family Tarsiidae; genus Carlito; species Carlito syrichta. The sequence goes on from NW_007084877.1 coordinate 1,422, forward strand.
AAATCAGGTGAATAGGAAGGATGGGGCACAGGATCACACCCCTGTTTGTTGGTCAAAAACTGCTGAAAACTCAGTGTGATCATGGCAGAAGAATCACTG
>NW_007084878.1:0-791 GCF_000164805.1 Carlito syrichta
CAAGTAAAGACCAAGTCTGAACTAAAACTCAGACCTTGACCTTAGCCTGCTCTACCTTTCACATGCACCAGGTCCTTCTGTGGGTGGAGGAGGCAGATGGTTAAGCCCTCAGATGTTCCTTGGAAGCTCAGAAGTCACATCTAGCAACCATATCTCTTGTCCCTTAATCAGAGCTACTGCCATTTCCTCACTTTACACATTTCATTTCCAGATAAGGTGATGTTTGAACAAAGGATTTTTTGACTACATATAAATTTGAAAAATCACTGAGATACGTGATTGTCAGAGTTCTGACACTAGTATCCTCAGCTGATTTCATGACATGCAAACTTCCAATCTGAAACACAGCAAATTAACACATATCCTTTCCAGGATCAGACAGTGGATCTTCTGGTCAGATACAGTGGGATATGTAATCATGTCCCTCAGTGTAGAACTGTTAAGTATTTGGTTGATTTTTATGATGAATATAATGTTAAATGGAAAGCTGGGATGACCAACCTGAACAAGGAGAATAATACTTTCAAGTAAAAGTAATTCACCTTTATTCTATTAGTACCAATGAAGATAATTCATTTGAAAGTCTTCTTTGCATCAAAGTATTTAGGCCACAACACAAAGACTGCCTACAGTTTTGTAATGAAGGAGGACAAATACAGTGGTTGCAATAAGTTAGAATAATAATCTTACCATATTATGTCACAAACTCCCAATAGACGTGTGCAGAAGCACTAATTCAACATCACAGGAACAAACATTGCCACTATTTCTATAGTTTTCTTGTTAACTTC
>NW_007084879.1:0-1097 GCF_000164805.1 Carlito syrichta
CAGAATCAACATTGTTAAGATGTCCATCCTACCAAAGGCAATCTACAGATTCAACACAATACCCATTAAGCTACCAACATCATTCTTCTCAGACCTGGAAATGACAATACAGAAATTCGTATGGAAACATAAACAACCACAAATAGCTAAAACAATCCTTAGCAAAAGAAACAAAGCAGGAGGTATCACACTTCCAGACTTTAAATTTACTATAAGGTTAGTGTAATCAAAACAGCCTGGTACAAGAACAACTATACAGACCAATGGCATAGGATAGAGATTCTGGAAGCAAAGCCTCAATTCCTCAACCAGTTCATCTTTGACAAAGCCTCCAACAACACCACTGGGGAGAGGAGAACCTATTCGGTAAATGGTGCTGGGAAAACTGGCTGACCACATATAGAAGATTGAAACAGGACCCCTACCTATCACCATTCACAAAAATTAATGCTAAATGCATCAAAGACCTGAATGTATAACCTCAAACTATAAGAATCTTAGAAAGTGCAGGAGACACCCTTATGAAACTTGGAACTGAGAACAATTCCCTATTCAGAACACTAAAGGCTAATACCTTAAGAAATAAAATAGACAAGGGGGACCTCATGCAATTAAATGAGCTTCTGCAAAGCAAAAGAAACTATCAAGAGAGAAAGATAGCTCACAGAATGGGAAAAAATATTTGCCAACTGTATATCTGACAAAGGCCTAGCATCTAGAATCTACAAGGAACTCAAATGTGCTGAAAGGAAAAGAACAAGCAATCCCTTTAAAAAGTGGGCTAAAGACATTAATAGACACTGCTCAAAAGGAGATACGCAGGCAGCCAACAGACACATGAAAAGCTGCTCAGCCTCATTCATCATCAGAGAAATGCAAATCAAAAAGCACACTGAGATACCACCTAACCCCTGTAAGAATGACCATCATTAATAAAACAAACCACAACAGATACTGATGAGGATGTGGAGAAAAAGAAAATGCTACTAAGTCACGCTCGGTGGCTCAGCCTGTAATCTCGCGCCTTTGGGAGGCTGAGGTGAATGGATTGCCTGAGCCCGTGGGTTCGAGACCCGCCTGGGCAACTTAGCGAGACC
>NW_007084880.1:0-714 GCF_000164805.1 Carlito syrichta
TAAGGCCAAATTGAACCTAGAAAACAAAAGCAATGCTATATATGTGTTTTCATTAAATTGGCATAGTGTCTTCTTTAAAATATATTTTTCTGTACATGTAATAGACAAATTTCTTTAAAGTAACAATTTTCAAAATTTTCTCATAAAAATAAAGAAAAATTAGGAGACTGAGAAAAGTCATTGTTTGATTTTGGCTTTGTCCTATCACTATAACTAGTAATTATTTATGTGACAAAAAATATTATGTTTCTTCATGGGTTTTCTTCTGAGCTACAGGTGGCATTAATCCACCTTTATTATTCTCCACTTTCTCTGTTTTAAATTCTTACATACAAGTTCTTGTCATATCAGTGATATCCCAGGCTTTTGTACTTGCTTTAATTTGATGAAATTGTGGCATATCAGTCTGACATTACTTCCACTAAGGGAAGCATGCAGCCGATATTGAGTGGAATGTCATTTTCCATGAGATTTATCAACTTCATTTTAAATTCAATATTAATAACCATTTTCTCTTCCTTATCTGATGGCATCGGTTCTTAATGTTAATTAGTATTTTTCTAGTATGATTTGCCAAGAAGCTAAAATCAGACCCAAAATAATGGAATACAAGAGTTCATAGGATATGATCTCAAAATATCAGAATTTGTCACATAATAAATAGGTATGAATGCAGCACTATGTTGTGAGTAGTCAGGGACTTATTTAGCTTGG
>NW_007084881.1:0-800 GCF_000164805.1 Carlito syrichta
TTCATGGAAGACCAATCAGAATAGCAGCAGAATTATCTGCAGAAACCCGGGCAGGCTAGGAGAGCTTGGAGCCCTATCTTCAAAGTCCTAAAGGATAAACAATTTCAACCAAGAATAACCTACCCAGCCAAGCTAAGCTTCATCAGTGAGGGAGAATTAAAATCTTTCCCAGATATCCAATCCCTAAGAACTTATGCAGCCACAAAACCATCTCTACATGAAACACTTAAGAAAGTACTAAACACAGAAGAAAAGGAAAAAAGAACAACGTTCTTCACAAGAGTATAGGGAAAAGAATAAAATATACACGAACCAACCCCAAAAGCAAAAGAAAGCCAAAAAAAAAGAAAAGAAAAAGAAAAAAGAAAAAACCAAGTGGAAGAACAATAACTCAATAAGAACTCCATGATAGGGATGAACTCTCACATTTCAATAATTAGTCTGAATGTGAATGGACTAAACGCACCACTGAAAAGACATAGAATGACAAAATGGATAAAATATCACCAGGCAACAATATACTGCCTTCAAGAGACCCATCTCACTAGAAAGGACATACACAGACTCAAAGTAAGAGGATGGGAAACAAATTTTCAGGTGAATGGAACACAAAAGAAAGGAGGAGTCGCGATCCTAATTTCAGACAAAATACCATTTAAGCTATCAAAAATTAAAAAAGACGCCACTACATAATGATAAAAGGTTCACTCCATCAACAAGAATATCTATCCTAAACATATATGCACCCAACATAGGCGCACCAACATTCATAAAGCAACTTCTAGAAAACTAAAGAAAGA
>NW_007084882.1:0-759 GCF_000164805.1 Carlito syrichta
CCCAGCCTTGCATGCCAGGAATGAAGCCTACTTGGTCATGATGGATGATTTTTGAGATGTATTGCTGAATCCGGTTTGCTAGGATCTTGTTGAGAATTTTAGCATCTATGTTCATCAAAGATATTGGCCTGTAGTTCTCTTTCTTTGTTGGATCTTTACCTGGCTTGGGTATCAATGTGATGTTGGCTTCGTAAAATGATTTGGGGAGAGTTCCATCTTTTTCAATCGCCTGGAATACCTTCAGTAGGATTGGTATCAGCTCCTCCTTAAATGTCTTGTAGAATTCTGCTGGAAAGCCATCTGGACCAGGGCTTTTTTTTGTAGGAAGTTTTCTTATTACGTGGTCGATTTCCTTGATTGTTATTGGTTTATTTAGGGTCTCAATTTCTTCTTGTTCCAACCTAGGTAGGTTGTGTGATGTCAGAAAGTCTTCCATTTCCTTCTGGTTTTCAAGTTTGTTTCCATACAAGTGTACGTAGTAGTCTCTAATGATCTTTTGTATTTCTTCAGGGTCAGATGTGACTTCATCTTTTGTGTTTCTGATTCTGCTTATTTGGTTTTTTTCTCGGTCAGTCTAGCTAGGGGACCATCAATTCTTGTTTACCCTTTCGAAGAACCAGCTTTTTGTTTCATTGATTTTTTGTATTATTTTTTTGTCTTCTATGTCCTGGATTTGGGCTTTTATTTTGGTGATCTGGATTCTTCTGCTGAAATTAGGGTTTTTGTGGTCTTGCTTTTCCAGCATCTTTAGGTGGCTTG
>NW_007084883.1:0-717 GCF_000164805.1 Carlito syrichta
TTCCCACTAGGGGGATTGTGGGGTCATATGGGAGGCAGATATTTAGAGCTTTTAGGAATCGCCATACTGTTTTCCACAGAGGTTGTACTAGTTTGCACTCCCACCAACAGTGTAGAAGTGGTCTCTTTTCGCCACACCCTCTCCAGCAACTGTTATTTTTTGAGTTATTGATAATGACCATTCTGACTGGAGTTAGGTGGTATCTCAGTGTGGTTTTGATTTGCATCTCCCTGATGATTAGTGAGGTTGAAAATTTTTTCATGTGTCTGTTGGCTGCTCAGATGTCTTCCTTTGAGAAGTGTTCATTCATATCTTTTGCCCATTTTATAATGGGGTTGTTTATGTTTTTTCTTTTCAGCACATTTGAGTTCCTTGTAGAACCAAGATGTTAAAGCCTTTGTCAGACCTGGAGTTGGCAAATACTTTTTCCCATTCTGTGGACTGTCTCCCTGCTCTCTTGATGGTTTCTTTGGCTTTGCAGAAGCTTGTCAGTTTAATGAGGTCCCACTTGTCTACCTTATCTCTTATGGCCTGTGGGTTTTGGGTTTTGTTCAGGAATTGGATGCCAGCTCCAATTTCCATGAGGGTGTGTCCTTTCATTTTCTAAGGTTTTATGGGTTTGAGGTTTTACATTTAGGTCTCTGATCCATTTAGAGTTAATTTTTTGTGTATGGGGAAAGATAAGGGGTCTTGTTTTGAGGCTTCTGCATGTGGTAA
>NW_007084884.1:0-898 GCF_000164805.1 Carlito syrichta
AAAAAACTTCTGAGGGAAAAAAAATATAAAATGCATAAATTTCAAAAGATGGACTACTTCCATACTCTTTGCTCTCTGTCTTTGAGTGTCCAAAGATAAAGAGTTTCACGGTATGTTTTCAATGATTCAGCTTTTGCAAACATATACAAATAGGTTCCTCATTAGCAATCCTGTTTTGGCAATTAATAGCAAGCAGTATGCTTGAATTAGAGGTTCAATTTCCACTTGAATGAAATTTCTCCTCTTCTTGGTAACAAAGCCATTTGCAGAGATCTGGAAATCACGAGTTTTCTAAGTGGAAGGAGATGCTGTTCTGGTTCACCTAAAAATATCCATTCAGATTGGTGTTTTATAGTAACCTTTCAAGACCCAGTATATGTTATTGATGACAGTGGGGTCAGGGTTGCCTTAGGTGAGTTTGCATAGGGCTCATCACTACGTCAAGCCAGCATGAGGTTGATCTGGGTCACGTCCCCAACCACATCCCTAGGGATGTGGCCAGTCCACTTGGAGAGTGCTTCCAAGTTCACAGTCTTGATGACCTGACTTGATGACCTGTCTTGGATAGAGAGACACCACCAAGCTTGCCAATGTGGTCCTCGTGGTGCAAAACAGTATCACCCCAGGTGATGCCCAGGAAGTGAAGGATGAGCTTGAGGAAGTGCCGCAGGTGCAACACCAGCTGCTTGTAGTACAGGGGCAGACACTTGTCTCTGCCCACCGCCATGCACTGTGCATACATAACCTCGATGGTTTGTTCTACTTGAGGCAATCGTGGTAGTTGCTGAGGTTGAAGCCAGTGATGGTAACCTTGCATATGATCATGGAGTGCACGGAGGCCCGGCCATCATGTACCATCAGCAGGAACTTGGAGTTGGGGTACAGGCACGACAGGTAC
>NW_007084885.1:0-744 GCF_000164805.1 Carlito syrichta
CTTTGATGAACATAGATGCTAAAATTCTCAACAAGATCCTAGCAAACCGGATTCAGCAATACATCTCAAAAATCATCCATCATGACCAAGTAGGCTTCATTCCTGGGATGCAAGTCTAGTTCAACATTCGTAAAACCATAAATGTCATTAAATACATCAACAGATGTCAAAACAAACACCACATGATTATATCATTAGATGCAGAAAAAGCTTTTGATAAAATCCAGCACCCCTTCTTGATAAAAACCCTTGAGTATCTAGGCATATGGGGAACATACCTCAAAATAGTAAAAGCCATCTATGAGAAACCCACAGCGAGCATACTCCTAAATGGACAAAAATTAGAAACATTTCCCCTGAAAACTGGAACAAGACAAGGATACCCACTCTCACCCCTCCTGTTCAACATAGTATTGGAAGTCCTGGCTCGAGCAATCAGAGAAGAGAAGGCTATCAGGGGTATCCAAATAGGAAAAGAGGAAGTCAAGTTATCTCTCTTTGCAGACGACATGATTGTATACCTTCAAAACCCGCGAGAATCTGTCAAAAAGCTCCTTAAACTGATAAAGACCTTTGGCAAAGTCTCAGGATACAAAATAAATGTACAAAACACAATCGCATTTCTCTACACCAATAATAAACAAACAGAAACCCAAATAAAAAACACAATTCCATTCACATGGCCACAAAAAATTGAAATACCTTGGCATCTTCCTAACCAGAGACGTGAAAGACCTTTACAGA
>NW_007084886.1:0-746 GCF_000164805.1 Carlito syrichta
GATGTGGTACAACATTTATTCTTTTGCTTTTCACAGCTAGGTATGCCAGAGCAACTGAAAATCAACAACGGTCCTGCATATACATCTAAATCTTTCCAGCAATTTTACTCCTAATTTAATATTTCTCATTCCACAGAAATTCCCTACAATCCACAAGGTCAAGCCATAGTTGAAAGAGTTCACCAAACTTTAAAAAATCAATTAAGTTATGAGAGGGTGAGTTCAAGTATAGTTCTCCTCACCACATCTTGAATCACACTTTATTTGTTATTAATCATTTAAATTTGGACCTTTCAGACTATTCAGCTATGACTAGACATTGAGATCCAGAAGAAAGTATAAAACCTCTGATAAAATAAAGTCTTCTTACAGGAAAAGGGGAGAGCCTGCTTTATTTCGTGCTCAAGTCAAACATGTTACTAATCATAATTTTTCTTATAAAGGACATTCCAACTCCCTCACTATTTGTTTTTATAATAATTCTACTTTTAATAATTATCAGACTTCTTGCTTAATGTCTACCTTTAAGTCTCTGAAGTACAGAAAGCCCTTATCAGGACAGTATCAAGGACGGTTGGCGACTGGAGATGTTAATGCCTGGAGGAACCGCCCCTGGCCGTGCGACTAGAGCTTCATCGCCTCTCAGCATATCTGCTTGCCCCTTCAATGATTACGGAAAAGGACTGGTCACTCATACGGCGAGATGCTGGCTTCCTGAAATGGAGAGACTGTGCTTATACTCTAAG
>NW_007084887.1:0-1016 GCF_000164805.1 Carlito syrichta
CAGGCTCAGGCAATCCACTCATCTCGGCCTCCCAAAGTGCTGGGATTATAGGCTGAGCCACCGAGCTCAGCCGATTTTTTTTTTTTTTGAGTTGGAGTCTCACTCTGTCACCCAGACTGGAGTGCAGTGACCGCTTTTTAACACATGGAAGCAATAAGTCTGCAATAAAGAGTTCAATTGGAGAGGATGGTAAGTTTCATACCATTGTTACATCCTTTCTGTGCGGTCTCTTTTAGAGTAAGAACTCAGAAATTGTGCATATTGACACAAATATTTAAAGATTATCAGATTCTAATAGTTTGAAAGGCTTTTTATAGGGCCTACATGAATCCCTGCTTAAAATAAAAAAAGTTTTATAACTTTCAAGTAAGGGAATTTTGCTTTTCTCAATTTCATGTTAGAAAGGTTTATACAGAAAGATTTCTTAAATAAATGTATTCTACTAAATTGTAGGCACTCTGTTTAAAGACATCTATCTAAGAAGAGGGTAAAAGTTCCTGTGTGGTCTTGAGTTTTTACCACTGTGGAAATATGTTTAACTAAAAGTACCATGTCAATAAATTAAGAGTCCTCAGAGAAAACTATCACAGTATCAATCTGATAAGTAGTTTACTGCAGTTTTGTAATCTCAATTTTTTTTGCTAGTGTTACAGAACATTTTCCCCCTAAAGCAAAACAATCAGAAGTATACTTCTATACTAAAAGGTGGAGCCAGAGCACCAGAAAGGCAGTTTAACAGAGTGTTTGGATATAGAATGGCCTTTTTTAAAACAACAGTTATACCCTGAGGCCTGTTTGGTATTTCTGTGACCAGCTTCTATGACCACAAATAGGAACCAAAGTCGCAATCTGTTTAGGGAAGCCTTGTGAATAGAGCTACTTTATCATGGTTTGAAGTTAAACCCACGTTGTACTCTCTTGGTTCTCCTTGCCCTGACTACTTCTGGTCCCCTCTGTCATCCTCTCCTTTGCTCGTGAGAGGATGGCCAATTTCCATCATCAGCCTTTTCCTCTTA
>NW_007084888.1:0-948 GCF_000164805.1 Carlito syrichta
GTTCTTTGCCCATTTTTGAATTGGGTTGCTTGTTTTAAGGGTATTTCTTTTTCTTTTTTTTGACTTGGAGTCTCACTCTGTCGCCCAGACTGGAGTGCAATGACCACTCCCGGCCACCGCAGCCTCGAACTGCTGGGCTCTGGCAATCCTTCCGCCTCAGCCTTCCAAGTAGCTGGAATTACAGGCATGTGCCACCACGCCCGGCTGATTTTTTAATTTATTGTAGAGATGAGGTCTCGCTGCCCAGGCAGGTCTTGAACCCACGGGCACGGGCAATCCACTCACCTCAGCCTCCCATAGGCGCGAGATTACAGGCTGAGCCACCGAGTCCAGCTTAGTTAATTTTTTGATTTATTGTAAAGACAAAGTCTCACCAAGTTGCCCAGGCTGGTCTTAAACCCCTGGGCTCAGGTGGTAATCTTGCCTCAGCCTTTCAAAGTGCTGGAATTACCGGTGTGAACCACAGCACATAGCAACATATTAATTTTCATTGTTAAACTTTGTGAATTGTGAGTTTTATCTTGTTGGACTGTTGAACCTGGGACTCTAATGAGAGAGATAGAGACCACAAAGAGCCAGCTCCGATGCAAACACACAAGGGTCTTTATTCAGACTCGAGTCTGGGCTCACGCCTGAAGCAGCAACTTCAGGGACGAGAGTCCTAATTCATAATGGCAAGCAGTTTTTATGCACAATTACAGAGGGAGTGGAAAGAACTTCAAACCTGATTCTACATGATTGGGTAATTTCTCCTAATGGGTACGGGAACACTTGGTATTGGTGGGTGCTGCCCATGATTGACAGAAACCCACTTAATGGGCCAAGTGGAATGTTAGATAAGTTAGGTCCATACAGTCCCTGCATATGTAGTAACCTGAGCCGGCAGGCAAAGGGTTACATTAGCCCTTTAAGTTTCCATCCCAAGGTATGCTTAGGAAAGCTTGTTTG
>NW_007084889.1:0-480 GCF_000164805.1 Carlito syrichta
CCAGGCAGGTGACAAAGTGGGAAAAAAATTCAAAAAAACAAAACAAAAACCAAACCAACACACACACACACACACACACACACACACACACACACAGCGGTATTAACCACTAACAAGTCAGGCGGACAAGGCTGACAGATCCTCCCCAGTGAAAAAGTGCGGATGCCAGGTCCTGATGACAAGGGCGAAGGGACAGGGATGAGTACGGAGCAGAGCCAAGAGCTGGCACCTTGATCAGGAAGCGCACCTCGGCCAGTCAGGAGGATGCTGAAGGCCATCACGAACATTTTTTCTTTCCTGGCTTTGCTAGGTTAGGTTTTTAAAAGGCAGGCAGGAACCAACCTGCTTACAGGCTGGAACCTAAAAGCTGTGGACTTCCAGGTTAGCAAGCCCCACCCAAGCTTCTCTTCACCCAGCAGCCTTTGCCCAGACAAAGAGCCTTGTGAGAGTCAGCAAGGGCCTCAGAGATGATACACACCA
>NW_007084890.1:0-1328 GCF_000164805.1 Carlito syrichta
CTTGCATTTCACCTTTGTCTGTTTTGTTGAGGTGTGATTGTCTGGTTTGAGTCATTCTTGCCTTCTGGGGAGACACAGGAGGATTTTCAGGTGGGGAGATGAGCAAATCTGTTGTTACTCCTTGCTAAAATTGGAATGTGTACAACCACACCCACACTCAATGGGCACACCTCTTGGGGCTCTTGGAGGGCTTTGTCTTCCATTCTAGAATATTTCTTCTCTTGCTTTTTTCACCTGCCTGTCTATGGCCTCCTCTGTCCTTCCTCCCCATGGTGTTCTGATTTCAGATGCATCTCTTTCTTTCTTGACTTGCCAGGGAGTGATTTGTGTTCTGAGAGAGAGCCTCAGCCTGGGCTGGCTGGTTTTGATAGATGCCTGAGTCCTCTGCCAGCAACTTTTGACTTTTTGGCAAGGACTATTCCATGAAATTGACCGAACCACGAAGAGACCTGAGATGGTTGTTCTTCTTCTCCACCCCATGTGCCTTCCTCTTTGAGGCAGGGCAGAGTGTTTTGCACAGCAGGAGCTGCTGGTCTCCTTGCAGTAGCCTGAGCCCCAGGCCTAAGAACAACAGCATGGCCCACGCTTAGCTCTTCCATTAAAAATCACTGCTGGAAAGACACTGACTGGGGTTGGGTTTGTACACAATGCCCCACCCATACACATCTATTCAGCACACACTGAGCAGGATATGCTACCAGGTCTGAAAGGCAGTGGTGCGCAGCGAGACTCAACACACTTTGAGGCCAAGAGATTTATTAGAGCAGCGGCTACAGAAAGAGGGAAGAGGGTCTGTAACCGCCTGGTAAGGGAGGGAGAGTGAGAGGGTGACAGCGAGAGAAGTCTGTATTTATCGGTTAGGGAGGGGGTGGGCAGTGCTGTATTAGGGTCTTTATTGGAGGGGGCTATGAGGTAGTATTCCTATAGGGAGATAATATTTGTGTATAGGTTTAAGTTTCACATGCACGGGAAAAGCAGGAGCTTAGGGCCTTTGTTGTCCTTTTTTGGTTCCATATAGTGTTTAGCGCCATCTCGGGAGACACCCTTCTGACTGTTTCCTGCATCTTTCAAGGTCCATGGAGAGGAAACAAACCAAACACAATAGAAAGACAGGCATGATCCCTCACCTTGAGGGACAAATCTGGGAGCTAAGAAAGAGCAGTAGTGAGACTCATGGATGCTTTTCTTCTAAAAGGTTGAGTTGGCCTGTGAAGTTGGAATATATACCCCTCCTCTATGTCTCATTAGAGCAAGGCCCTATTGCCAGTTGTGCCTCCTGTTTTCCTCCTCTGGGAATTTTTGAACATAATGTCATTTCCTCTTCAGTG
>NW_007084891.1:0-838 GCF_000164805.1 Carlito syrichta
CAAGTTTCGTGCTTTACAAACTATGCATCACAAGACCACCACGAGATCTGCAATTTCCAAGCAGACAATTCGAATTCCATGATGCCTGCTGTGCTTACATTAAGGTCACAGGTGCACAATTTCAATACAAATCGTTCAAAGTGTTTTCCATAATGTTCAATGAATCATTCATATTATACTCTTTGTTCTATACCCTGATTAATACAAAAAACATTCCTGAGTTAACTCTAGGTTCAATCCAAGTTCACTGACTCCCAATATTTTTAACGATTAATATTATCAACTTAACACTATACTATAATCTATAAGTTTAGTTAAATGACTTAACTGTCAGTTATACTATTAACCTATTATGATTGAACATAATGCCTTATAACTCAGTTAAAACTTATTCTTAAACTACAAAACTTTACTATAATTCATGTTTCATATGTCTAAACTTTAATTTTTATATAATCTAATGATTGGACTTTAATACTATGCTATATCTCATTAAGCCAATACCTCATCATTAATTCTTTTATAAATCATATAGTAACTATTACACTTGAATAATGTAGCAAAATGAAACAAAACAGCAAGCATAAATTTATGCAACTATGAGTGTATATGTATATATTTTATCCTAACAAGTCTACTCTAAAAATCAAATAGTAGCTGTCACACTCTTGAACAAGGAAATGCAGGGTTGCCAAGATGGCGGCCATGGGCTGAAGCAGAGAGTTTCAGTAATTAACTAAACAAAAGAAAACGTTCTGCCTGGCTAGGGGCAGGGTGACAAACTATCATGGGTAATTTAGTTTCTAATCTTAGCCCTAGGGGAAACAGCTTTCGGGAA
>NW_007084892.1:0-1613 GCF_000164805.1 Carlito syrichta
ACCTTTTACCTTATGTAGTGGCCTTCTTTATCTTTTTAAATTTCTGATAGCTTAAATGTATTTCATCTGAAATTAGGATCACAACTCCTCCTTTCTGTTCACCTGAAAATTTGTTTTCCATCCTCTTATTTAGAGTCTGTGAGTGTCCTTTCTAGTGAGATGGGTCTCTTGAAGGCAATATGTTGTTGCCTGGTGATATTTTATCTATTTTGCCATTCTATGTCTTTTCAGTGGTGCATTTAGTCCATTCACATTCAGGCTAATTATTGAAATGTGAGAGTTGATCCGTATCATAAAGTTCTTATTGATTTGTTGTTGTTGTTCCTCTTTGTTGTCTTTCTTTTGGTTTTGGGGTTGGTTTGTGTGTATTTTACTCTTTTGCCTGTACTCTTGTGAAGAAAGTTGTTGTTCTTTTTTCCTTTTCTTCTGTGTTTAGTACTTTCTTAAGTGATTCTTGTAGAGGTGGTCTGGTAGCAGCATAAGTTCTTAGGGATTGGATGTCTGGGAAAGATTTCAATTCTCCCTCACTGATGAAGCTTAGCTTGGCTGGGTAGGTGATTCTTGGTTGAAATTGTTTATCTTTTACAACTTTGAAGATAGGGCTCCAAGCTCTTCTAGTCTGCAGGGTTTTTATAGATAAATCTGCTGCTATTCTAACTGGTCTTCCATGGAAAGTGATCTGGCCTTTTTCTCTTGCTGCCTTTAGAATTTTTTCTTTTATACCTATTTTGTTTAGGCGAATTATTATGTGTCTGGAGGTTGGTCTCATTTGTTGTCTCGCATAGGTTCTCTGAATCTCTTGTGTTTGAATTTTCACATCACTAATGAGATGAAGAATGTTTTCTTCAAAAATCTCATGAAATGTTTGTTCCAGGGTGGCCTCTGTCTCTCTTTTTCAGGAAGTCCAATTACTCTTAGTCTCTTGAAGTAATTGCTAACCTCTTGAAGGTTTTGTTCTGTCTTAAGCTTCTTCTCTATGTTTTTGACAGTTTGGATTAGTTCTATATTTTGGTCCTCAAGCTCTGAGATTCTTTCTTCTGCTTGGTTAATTCTACTTTCCATGCTTATGAGTTTGTTATTTATTTCATTCACACTATTCTTTACCACTGTTATCTCAGTTATCAACTCCTTTTTAGTTTCTTCTTGTCTCTCCTCAATTCTTTTTAATCTCTCCATTAATGTCTTGATATCTAGGTTTGTAGTTTGAGACCAATCATTCTGGGAGCTCTTCATTGTTTGCATCCTGAAGTCAGTTTTCTCAGTGTCTTCCCTCCCAGGTGTCTGGGAGAGACCCATGTTCTTCTTTTGGTTTTTCTTCACTTGTGTAGATTTTTCTCTCTCCCCATTTTCCTCCCCTTCTTTAATTGTGTTTTTCAGGGAAGGTGGGGTTGTCTTTACTTCTTTTGTTCAGTCTCCTTTCTTATGAGGTTCCTCTGGCTTTGTTCACTTTTGAGGCTGGACTGTGGGTTGGGGGTTGTACTTTTTGCAGTTTTGAGGTTTAATTGAGGGGGAAGCTGTGATTCAGAATCTATCTACAGATCCCAGTATCCACCAACAGGTGTATGGGCACACTGGAACCCGTTTCTCACTGCCTTACAATCTGTCTGTGCAGG
>NW_007084893.1:0-1388 GCF_000164805.1 Carlito syrichta
CAGCCTCACCTGCTGGGCTCTGGTGATCCTTCTGCCTCAGCCTTCCAGGTAGCTGGAATTACAGGTGTGCACTACCACACCTGGCTAATTTTTGATTTGTTGTAGAGATGAGGTCTTGGCAAGTTGCCCAGGTGGGTCTTGAACATGCGGGCTCAGGCAATCCACTCACCTCAGCCTCCCAAAGCACTGGGATTACAGGCTGAGCCACCAAGCCCGGCTCCCAACTCATCTTTCAAGACACAGCTTAAGCATCTTGCTTTGCTATTTTTTAAAACTCCCCAAGTATAGTTGCCCACACTTTTCTTTGTGGTACTTCAATACTTTATACATATCTCTTTTGTACACTTATTCCTGTAACAATACTGCTTGCCTACACATCTACTTCTTGTACTAATTTGCACATTCCTTGATGTGATCCATGTGATATTATTGGCTCATTACACAAGATCCCATTGCTCTTCCATTTTGATCCTGGTGGGTAGACTTTATTTGAGTTTTAAGGCAACATCTCATGGTGCTGGGATCACCTAAGCAGAATGCCTGTAGGGTGTGGGAAAAACATGTGAATATATGAGTGAGAGAAGTGTCAGACAACAGGGAATGAGAAGGACTGTGTGTGTGTGTTTAATTTTTTTTCTTGAGATGGAGTCTCACATTGTCGCCCAGGCAGGAGTGCAGTGGCACACTCATGATCATCCCAGCTTTGATCCACTGGGCTCCAGTGATCCTTCTGCCTCAGACATCCAAGTGGCAGAACTACAGGCATATGCTACCATGCCCAGCTGTTTTGATTTTTCATAGAGACGAGGTCTCACCAAGTTGCCTGGGCTGATCTTGAACCTGCAGCCTCAGGAAATCCACTCTCCTTGGCCTCCCAAAGTGCTGTGACTATACTCTGAGCCACCAAACCCAGCCATGGGCTGTGTTGAACATGGGACTGCATGGCATGTATCAAGGTGGCAGCCACTACTCGGCTGTCAGTTCATCTCTGTAGGCCAGATCCCACTTCTGGCATGGTTGGAAAAGCAGACTTTTGAAATAAATGGAATTTCATTCTCAAGTCTACCCTTCACTCACTGTGGGAATAGAAGCATGTTATTGAACATGTCTGAGATTCAGTGTCGTCATCTGAAAGAGAACTAGGTGCTTGCTGAAACTCCATCATTTTCCACCCTAGGCACACCGTTGATTCCATTTTCATCCTCTCTCATAGTGAGATGATGACATCTTCCTGTGTTATGTTCATCAGAATGTGAAGGGAAGAAAGGCACACCACTAAAAACCTCCTGTCTCAGTTTTTGTTTCCCCAGAAGCAGATCATGGGATAAAGAGGAAAGCACAAGTCGTTTATCTGGAAGGTGACCTGAGGAAACACCAATGGAGGAGAA
>NW_007084894.1:0-986 GCF_000164805.1 Carlito syrichta
GATTGGTATCAGCTCCTCCTTAAATGTCTTGTAGAATTCTGCTGGAAAGCCATCTGGACCAGGGCTTTTTTTTGTAGGAAGTTTTCGTATTACGTGGTCGATTTCCTTGATTGTTATTGGTTTATTTAGGGTCTCAATTTCTTCTTGTTCCAACCTAGGTAGGTTGTGTGATGTCAGAAAGTCTTCCATTTCTTTCTGGTTTTCAAGTTTGTTTCCATACAAGTGTACGTAGTGGTCTCTAATGATCTTTTGTATTTCTTCAGGGTCAGATGTGACTTCATCTTTTGTGTTTCTGATTATGCTTATTTGGTTTTTTTCACGTTTTTTCTTGGTCAGTCTAGCTAGGGGACCATCAATCTTGTTTACCCTTTCGAAGAACCAGCTTTTTGTTTCATTGATTTTTTGTATTATCTTTTTGTCTTCTATGTCCTGGATTTGGGCTTTTATTTTGGTGATCTGGATTCTTCTGCTGAAATTAGGGTTTTTGTGGTCTTGCTTTTCCAGCTTCTTTAGGTGGCTTGTTAGGTTGTCAATTTCTGTTCCTTCCATTTTCCTCATGTGTGTTTGTAGGGATATAAATTCCCCTCTTATTACAGCTTTTAAGGCATCCCAGAGATTTTGGTAAGATGTTTCTTTATTTTCATTTGTTTCCAGGTATCTTTTGATCTCTATTTTGATGTCATCATTGACCCAGGAGTTATTTAGCATCATGCTGTTTAGTGTCCATGTCTTTGTGGGTTTTGGGGGAACTTTGTTGGTGTCAATGTTTATTTTTATTCCACTGTGGTCCGAGAAGGTGCATGGTAGAATTTCAGTCCTTTTAAATTTGCTTATACTTGATTTGTGTCCAATTATGTGGTCGATCTTAGAATATGTTCCATGTGGTGATGAGTAGAATATGTATTCTGTGGTCTTTGGATGGAGTGTTCTATAGGTATCAATTAAGTCCATTTGGTCCAGAGTCTCATTGAGGTTCCGGATCTCCT
>NW_007084895.1:0-1324 GCF_000164805.1 Carlito syrichta
CATCCCATGGTGACGAGCTCAGCCCACAAGGTGGCCTGCTCCAGATGGTGGTCATGGGGCCCTGGTCTCCTGTCCCTGTAACCTATCGGCTGTAAATCAGGGGCTCCCCAGCCTCCTCCTTGGTCCCAGAATTCTTCGAGGCTGGCTCCCAGAACTCAGGGAAACACCACACACAGCTGCTCATTGGTTATAAAGGACTTGGGTAGAATGTGGGTAATGTGGTGCCAGGGTGAGGTCCCTGTGGATGGGCATGCCACCCTCCTGGCATGTGGGTGTGGTAGTCACCTGGGAAGCTCATCACACCTCCTTGTGCAAGAGTTTGCTTATTTGTTTTGTTTTTGTGAGACAAGGTCTTACTGTTCAGCCTGGAGGGCAGGAGCACGGTCACTGCCACCACAGCCTCGACCTGCTGGGCTTAGGTGATCCTTCCACATCAGCCTTCCAAGTAGCCGGAACTGCAGGTGCACGCCACCACACCCAGCTGTTTTTTTTTTTTTTTTTTTTTGTAGAGATGAGGTCTTGCCAAGTTTCCCAGGCTCTACTTGAACCCCTGGGTTCAGGAAATACTCTCACCTCCATCACCCAAAGTGCTGGGATGACAGGCATGAGCTACTGCACCTGGCTTGTACCTAACTAATTTAAAAAGAATTTGTGGAGATGGTGTCTTGCCATGTTGCCCAGTCTGGTCTTGAATTCTTGGGCTCAAGGAGTCCTCCTGCCTCAGCTTCCTGAGTAGCTGGGACTACAGGTGTGTATTATTGCCCCCAGCTGATTTTTAAAAATTTCTTGTGGAGACAGGGTCTTGCTATGTTATCCAGGCTGGTCTTGAACTCCTAGGTTCAAGTGATCCTGGCCTCAGCCTTCCGAATAGCTGAAAATACAGGTGCATGTTATCACACCTGGCTAATTTTTTAATTTATTGTAGAAAGGGGGGTCTTGCTATGTTGTCCAGGTTGGTCTTGAGCTCCTGGCCTCAAGTCATCCTCCCACCTTGACCTCCCAAAGTGCTGGGATGGCAGGTGTGAGCCACTGCTCCCCTCAATAGTTTGTATAGAGCTTAATCTCCGGCACTTTCCTGGATGTCAATGAGTGGGCTGGCAGTTCCTACCCTCTAATCGCTTGGTCATTCTGGCGACCAGCCCCACCCACCCCAAGGCTGTCCAAAGGCCTCACCCCAGCACACCCCGTGAGCACAAACTTAGGGAGGGGAAATCAGTAGGGCTCACCCCTATATTAGAAACTCCAAGGGTGTTAGGATCTCTGTGCCAAAACAAGGAACAAGTCCTTTATTTGTTTTATTATCTTACAAAGGAAGTCCACATTG
>NW_007084896.1:0-799 GCF_000164805.1 Carlito syrichta
CATTTAGGACTGATGAAACGAAATGAATTATTGGAAGAGGGGAAATCCTAAAAATGACATAAGTGTGCCTTAAACATTTCACTGGGACCTCAACATACAGTACTTTCATTCAGGGTCAATGTCTCATATAAAGCCAAGGCACTCCCTCTGAGCACAAATCCCTCACTTGGCATTCCATGTCATTTTTCTCACCCAAGCAGCATTCATGATATCTCATCTCTGATTTCCAGTTACAGGGAAGGGGAGTCTTATCTTTCACGGTTGCTTTACTCACACTTAACTCAGCAGAATTAAAGCATTTACCATTTGACCTGCTACTCTTTCCAAATATGCAACTTATCTTTACACAGAAACAACTTTTCCACTCATATTTTTAGAGTGTCTACTTAATTAATTTGCCTATTTGCAATCCAGGCACAATTGACATAAAAACAACTGGCTAGACAGGGCATGGTGGCTCAAGCCCGTAATTCCAGCACTTTGGGAGGACGAGGCGAGAGGATTGCCTGAGCCCAGGGGTTCAAGACCAGCATAGGCACCTTGGTGAGACCTTGTCTTTACAATAAATCCAGAAAAATTATTGTTCATAATAAAAAATATTGATATATGTTTGGAGGACAAGCCAATGTGGCAGGTGTACAGTTCGTGGCTGGGCAGGAAGGCGGGTTGCTGGTGCAGCACCCACAGAGGGCTGGGGCGGGTCTGTAGGGCCAGTGGGCGGATGCGGTGAAGTCTTGGGTGTGCCTGAAGGACTCCTGGTGGTCTCCTTCAGAGACCAGATCTTGGGCTTGCTGTGGGA
>NW_007084897.1:0-1288 GCF_000164805.1 Carlito syrichta
TATGTCTAAACTTTAATTTTCATATGATCTAGTTATTGGACTTTAATACTATGCTATATCCTATTAAGCTAATACCTTATCGTTAATTCTTTTATAAATCATATAGTAACTATTACACTTGAATAATGTAGCAAAAGGAATCAAAACAGCAAGCATAGATTTACGCAGCTATGAGTGTATATGTATATATTTTATCCCAACAAGTCTACTCTAAAAATCAAATAGTAGCTGTCACACTCTTGAACAAGGAAATGCAGGGCTTCCAAGATGGCGGCCATGGGCTGAAGCAGACAGAGTTTCGGTAATTAACAAAACAAAAGAAAACGTTCTACCTGGCTAGGGGCAGGGGACAGAACTATCATGGTAATTTAGTTTCTAATCTTAGCCCTAGGGGAAACAGCTTTCGGGAACAAGGACTACCCAGTCTACCAGGAAATAGAAGTAAAAAAATATCTAGAAAGAAGCTAAACTTAGAAAGACAGAAACAATTCCGCCATGCACCTTCCATCAAGTGTACTGAGATTCACTTATAAGTTTTACTGCCATGTATGCACACTGGTCACCAATCACACGCCAATATCATAGGTATAACTGATATCCTATGTCAGAGGCGATCTTCCAGATGGGCCTTTACAGGCCTCAGCCATGTAGCTATAGATGTTGGCTCCCAACAATTTTTAATATATTTATTAGCCGCTTGAATTTCTTTGAGAAGTATCTGTTTATAAAGAGACACCTCATGATTCTTGATAGCAACATGAAGCAAGAAAAAAACAGAAAAATCTTTTCAAGAAAATAAAAATGAGCAATCATTTTAATTAACTGTGAAATATTGACTAAGTAAATATCTCATAGTGATACTCAAGATTATTTGTGAGCTGCAGTTTGAGTAAGTTTGGAAAAATACTGCCGTTCTTTTTTTCTTTTTTTGAGTTGGAGTCACACTCTGTCATCCAGACTGGAGTGCAGTGGCCGCTCCTGGCCACCACAGCCTCGACCTGCTGGGCTCCGGCTATCCTTCCGCCTCAGCCTTCCTAGTAGCTGGAATTACAGGTGCGTGCTACCACGACCGGATGAATTTTGATTTATTGTAGAGATGAGGTCTTGCCCAGGCTGGTCTTGAACCCGCGGACTCAGGCAACCCACTCGCCTCAGCCTCCCAAAGCACGGGATTACAGGCTGAGTCACCGAGCCCGGCCGATACTGCCGTTCTTAAGAAAATTCTTGACATATCCTTGATTGATAAAGCTGCTTTTTCACACTGTGCAAAACAGCCATGTAACTAAAA
>NW_007084897.1:2264-3039 GCF_000164805.1 Carlito syrichta
TCAGATCAGCGGCATTAGATTCTCATAGGAGGGTGAACCCTATTGTGAACTGCACATGCAAGGGATCTAGGGTGCAGTTTCTTAAAAGAATCTAATGCCTGATGATCTGAGGTGTATCTGAGGCAGTGCTGCTAGTGCTGGGAAAGGTTAGAAGATGTCTGCTGGATTCATTTCTTCTAAGGCCTCTCTGCTTGGCTTGTAGATGGCCATTTTCCTCTGGTGTCTTCATTTGGTCTTTATTTTCTCTGTGTCCTACTCTTCTTACAAGGACATTTGTCTAGGCCTGACCCTAATGACCTCATTTAACCTAATTGCTACCACTTTAAAGACCCTGTTTACAAATACAGTCACATCTGAGGTTCTGGAGGTTAGGACTTCAAAATGTGAATTTTGGGGGGTGTGTGGGGCCACAGTTCAGCCTGTAACATAGTGGCTTTAAATGCATTTATGTTATCTTGTAACTACCACCCTCATCTATCTCCAGAACACTTTCATCTTGTGAACTGAGACTCTGCCAGTTAAAAAGTTACTCCTTATTGTACCCTTCTCCCAGTCCCTGGTCACCACCATTCTACTTTCTGTTTCTATGAAACACAAAGCTTGAGATAGTTTTTTTGTCATAATTTTTGAGAACCTTCAAAGTTCACCCAAATTAAGTTAAATATTTTTATGGTCATTCTGCAAGGTAACCACAAACTTTTAGATTAGAGGTTCTTGAAGCTGTTAGTTCATATGCAGTTTTTAAAAAAAATCTGTGTTCTTCTTGAGAGAGATT
>NW_007084897.1:4353-5161 GCF_000164805.1 Carlito syrichta
CCAGTCTGTAGGCTGTCTCCCTGCTCTCTTGATGGTTTCTTTGGCTTTGCAGAAGCTTGTCAGTTTAATAAGGTCCCACTTGTCAATCTTCTCTCTTATGACCTGTGGGTTTTGGGTTTTGTCAGGAATTGGATGCCAGTTCCGATTTCCATGAGGGTATCTCCTTCCTTTTCTAAGGTTCTTATGGTTTGAGGTTTTACATTTAGGTCTCTGATCCATTTGGAGTTAACCTTTGTGCATGGGGATAGATAGGGGTCCTGTTTCAATCTTCTGCATGTGGTCAGCCAGTTTTTCCAACACCATTTACTGAATAGGTTTTCCTTTCCCCAGTGGTAGGTGGTGCACTGAAATAAACCAATTAAAAGTCCACAACAAACGTCAAAATTGTAGACATAAGGAGCAAAGCACAAAATTGTAACATGAGAAAATAGCTACATTAAATTATCAAAAATTACATAGAATTTTAGTCTTCTTTACTGGTGCTTTATTTAAACTTACATCTAAAGACACATCTTTGGTTCATGCAACTTTCATTACAAGTCAGGGAGTTGTCAGAACATTTATTAAATTTAAAATTCGTGAAGTGTTTTATATTAAAAAAAATTTCAGATCAAGCGTGGTGGCTCATGCCTGCATTCCTAGCACTTTAGGAGGCCGAGGCAAGTGGTTTTCTTGAGCACAGGAGTTTGAGACCAGTCTGGGCAATACAGCGAGACCTCATGTCTAAAAAAAAAAAAAAAATCAAAAAATTAGCCGGCCATGATATAGGAGGCTGAGATGGAAGAATCGCCTGAACCCAGGAGTTGAG
>NW_007084898.1:0-1211 GCF_000164805.1 Carlito syrichta
CACCAGGAGACTCTGGCTTGTTGGGGATTTTTCAGATTTTGGTACTGAAAGTTCTGAGCCCTCAAACTCCTCCATCCCAGCAAGTCAGGGCCGCTAGTCACCCTTTGCATTCCAGTCAGTGTGAACTAAGTTCTTAGGGTGTTCCCAAAGAAGTGTCCTTTGCTCGTTTGGTTGGCTGCAACCTAATGCTCAGGAGATAACTAAGCCACTTATCTCCCATACATTAATGTCACTTAGACAGAACTCTAGCTTTGAGTCAGGGGTAGAGGACTCTGCCCAGCAGGAGGTTTTTCAGGCCCAGGTACAAGCATCTGCTATAGGAAGAAACCCCCATATGGGTTCATGTGAGGCAGGAAGGGCAGAGAAGTTTGCTGTGGGCTGAGCCCAGGAAAACATCTACGATGTCTGCCTCTGGGCTCATTGCATGACATGTAGAAGAGTGTAGGTTTGTTTCTGATCTGAGGTTTAAATGCAGATTCAGTAACTGCCCGCCCACTGGAAGATGGGGGACCAGGGAGGAAGAGGAGCAGTATGCCCCAGAGTGAAACTCCCTAATCCCAGTCCCCGGTGTCTGAGTCATGGCCCAGGGAGGAGGCAGGCACAGGAGAAAGCCTCTTCCATATATTTACAAAGAACCGAGAACATTGTCTCCAAGGAAATACTCTTGAGATTCTTTATGGCTTATTAAAAAAAGTGGAAAGTATTAAATAGTTTTATCTGAAATCTGAAATACTCCACTAGTAGAATAAATGTTTGTCTTTATTTTTGTGATGTTGAGAGATATTTTTTATTTCCAGTACTTGCTAATCTGTTAGTTCTCCTTAGTACAGGTAATTATATTATAAATTAACAAGGGAAAGTAAACCAACAACGGGGTTTTAATTGCATATAATTACTTGGTGTCCCAAAGTATTTTACAATTGAGAAAATTTGTCTGAAAATTTTGATATTTAGTGAATAGAATTTAGGGTAATTTCTGTATTTCCCCCAACTGCCTAATAGTCTTTATAACAAGGAAATAGAAGCACAGTGAGAATCCTGAACTGAAACAAAGTTACACATGAGAGTGATTAAATGAGTCTGTTTGTCTTTGATTCAATAGGAATCCAAAACAAAGTTGATCTGATCAACAAGGATCAGTAGAGAAGTTAGTGAAGATTCTCTTTTTTGAAACTGGTAAAGTCAAGGAAATAACACTGCAAACAATGGAG
>NW_007084899.1:0-1438 GCF_000164805.1 Carlito syrichta
GTAGTCTTACATCATTACTCATACTCATCCATAATCCAAATTTTTGTCCCAGTAATCCCTAACATAATTACATGGGGTTTCTTTCCTTTAGAAGTTGCTTACATGAGAGTAACAAGTCAAACTGGTAACACAAACACAACTTGTTTTTTCTCTCAAGAAGGCTTCCATTTTCCAGAATGTCTTTTGTCTTTACCATTGACTCAACACAACACCCAGTATCCCTGCCCACTTCCACTCTCTTGCTCCCTTCACTGCAACAAGGTCCCAGTCAATGCCCAGAAAATATGTTCCAGGACATCATACTCACTTTAGAATACTTTCTGAACTTTGCACCTCTTTAACAATCCAGTATACCATTTTTGTGGTATTTGGCACATTTGCTTTTTTATTGATCATTTCTATGCATATTTCATAACTCTTACCAATGTCTATCTGTGTCTTAATAATTTTATTTCTAAAATATCTTCCTCAAAATAGTCCTTTGATAAGCATTTGCTCAATAAGCATTTTTTGGGCTCATAGTAGAAGGGGGAAAATGAACATTTAACTGACTTAGCACCATTTCCTACTTCTATGAGGAAGGTGAACTGTCCAGGATTTGGGTCTGAGATATCATTTTTCTAAGCACAGAATGGAATATTGTTTTTCAGTTGCTATACAATAAGCTTTGGTTTTCAAAATAAGCAAAGGAGAAATAGCAGAATATTGTATTTATTTCAAAATTCCACTTACTTTAATATGTACTTTGGGCAAGTGGTACTCATATAACATTTTCCAATTAATGGAAAAGGCAAAAGGATATATTTTAAAATATGCAGCAACATCTGTTGGAAATACAACTCTTGTAAAGCTTAAGAATCTATAAAAGCTCACAATAAGATTTCAATATACACGTATTAGTGTATGTATGTTTTCATGATTTGGCTATGTAACCCGAAATTTTCCAAATTTGGGCAACTTTTCAAATAATGGAATTTATTAGAATTTGTACATCAGCCAGGTTTGGTGACTCAGACTGTAATCCCACGCCTTGGGAGGCTGAGGTGAGTGAATTGCCTGAGCCCACGGGTTCGAGACCCGCCTGGGCAACTTGGTGAGACCTCATCTTTACAATAAATCAAAAATTAACTGGGTGTGTTATCGTGCACCTGTAATTCCAGCATCTTGGAAGGCTGAGGTGGAAGGATCGCCGGAGCCCAGCAGGTCAAGGCTGCGGTGGCTGGGAGCGGCCACTGCACTCTAATCTGGGTGACAGAGTGAGACCTCCAACTCAAAAAAAAAAGAATTTGTACATCAAAAATTAGTTAGTTTTATAAATCTTTATTAATCTAGTTGGTAAAAAATTATATGCTACCACAAAATTTAAAAATTATATAATTTTTTAAAAATAAAACGTTTAACAAAGTAGGATGAATTCAGTTATTCTTTCTTTACAGAT
>NW_007084900.1:0-494 GCF_000164805.1 Carlito syrichta
CTGTAGGTATCAATTAAGTCCATTTGGTCAAGAGTCATATTGAGGTTCTGGATCTCATTGCTTGTTTTTTGTCCTGATGATCTGTCTAGGGTTGTGAGTGGGGTATTAAAGTTCCCAGTTATGATGGTGTTAGAGTCAATATCTTTCTTTAGTTTTCCTAGAAGTTGCTTTATGAAAGTTGGTGCACCTATGTTGGGTGCATATATGTTTAGGATAGATATTTCTTGTTGATGGAGTGAACCTTTTATCATTATGTAGTAGCCCTCTGTATGTTTTTTAATTTTGATAGCTTAAATGGTATTTTGTCTGAAATTAGGATCATGACTCCTCCTTTCTTTTGTGTTCCATTCGCCTGAAAATTTGTTTCCCATCCTCTTACTTTGAGTCTGTGCATGTCCATTCTAGTTGAAGGCAGTATATTGTTGCCTGGTGATATTTTATCCATTTTACCATTCTATGTCTTTTCAGTGGTGCATTTAATCCATTCGCATTCA
>NW_007084901.1:0-1513 GCF_000164805.1 Carlito syrichta
CATCGATGGTCCCCTAGCTAGACTGACCAAGAAAAAAATGAGAAAAAACCCAAATAAGCACAATCAGAAACACAAAAGATGAAGTCACATCTGACCCTGAAGAAATACAAAAGATCATTAGAGACTACTATGCACACTTATATGGAAACAACCTTGAAAACCTTAAGGAAATGAAGGACTTTCTGACATCACACAACCTACCTAGTTTGGAACCAGAAGAAATTGAGATCCTCAATAGACCAATAACAATCAAGGAAATCGACTACGTAATAAGAAAACTACCTACAAAAAAAAGCCCTGGTCCAGATGGCTTTCCAGCAGAATTCTACAAGACATTTAAGGAGGAGCTGATTCCTGTCCTACTGAAGGTACTCCAGGCGATTAAAAAAGGTGGAACTCTCCCCAGATCATTCTACGAAGCCAACATCACATTGATACTCAAGCCAGGTAAAGATCCAACAAAGAAAGAGAACTATAGGCCAATATCTTTGATGAACATAGATGCTAAAATTCTCAACAAGATCCTAGCAAACCGAATTCAACAACACATCTCAAAAATCATCCATCATGACCAAGTACGCTTCATTCCTGGGATGCAAGGCTGGTTCAACATACATAAAACCATAAATGTAATTAAATACATCAACATGTCAAAACAAAAACCACATGATTATATCATTAGATGCAGAAAAAGCTTTTGATAAAATCCAGCACCCCTTCTTGATAAAAACCCTTGAACATCTAGGAATACAGGGAACATACCTCAAAATAGTAAAAGCTGTCTACAAGAAACCCACAGCCAGCATACTCCTAAATGGACAAAAATTGGAACCATTTTTCCTGAAAACTGGAACAAGACAAGGATGCCCACTCTCACCCCACCTGTTCAACAGAGTATTGGAAGTCCTGGCTCGAGAAATCAGAGAAGAGGAGGCAATCAGGGGTATCCAAATAGGAAAAGAAGAAGTCAAGTTATCTCTCTTTGCAGATGATATGATTGTGTACCTTGAAAACCCAAGAGAATCTGTCAAAAACCTCCTTACACTGATAAAGCCTTTAAAAAAGTCTCAGGATACAAAATAAATGTGCAAAAGACAATGGCATTTCTTTACACCAATAATAAACAAACAGAAACCCAAATAAAAAGCACAATTCCATTCACAATAGCCACAAAAAAAAATGAAATACTTTGGCATCTTCCTAACCAGAAACGTGAAAGAGCTTTACAATGAAAACTACAAAACACTGCTCAAAGAAATCAAAGATGACACAAACAAGTGGAAAAATATCCCATGCTCATGGATTGGAAGAATCAACATTGTAAAGATGTCCATCTTACCTAAGGCAATCTACAAATTCAATGCAATACCCATCAAATTGCCAGCAATATTCTTCTCAGACCTAGAAAAAACAAGACAGGAATTTATATGGAAACACAAACATCCAAGAATAGCCAGAACAATTCTCAGCAAAAAAAAACAAAGCAGGGGGTATCACATTACCAGACTTCAAA
>NW_007084901.1:1881-17395 GCF_000164805.1 Carlito syrichta
CACCTCATTAAACTGACAAGCTTCTGCAAAGCCAAAGAAACCATCAAGAGAGCAGGGAGACAGCCTACAGACTGGGAAAAAATATTTGCCAACACCAGGTCAGACAAAGGCTTAACATCTTTGATCTACAAGGAACTCAAACGTGCTGAAAAGAAAAAAACAAACAACCCCATTATAAAATAGGCAAAAGACATGAACAGACACTTCACAAAGGAAGACATCCGAGCAGCCAACAGACATATGAAGAAATGTTCAACTTCACTAATCATCAGGGAGATGCAAATCAAAACCACACTGAGATACCACCTAACTCCAGTCAGAATGGCAATTACCAACAACTCAAAAAATAACAGCTGCTGGAGAGGGTGTGGCGAAAAGGGAACACTTCTACACTGATGGTGGGAGTGTAAACTAGTGCAACCTCTGTGGAAAGCAGTGTTCCTAAAAGCTCTAAATATCTACCTCCCATACGACCCCGCAATCCCCCTAATGGGAATATATCCAAAAGAACACAAATCACTCTACAAAAGACACCTGCACACGTATGTTTATCACAGCATTGTTCACAATAGCAAGAACTTGGAAGCAACCATGCTGCCCATCAAAAGAGGATTGTATTAGAAAAATGTGGTACATATACACGATGGAATTCTATGCAGCCATAAAAAAGAACAAAATCATGAATTTTGCAGCAACCTGGATGGAACTAGAGTCTATAATACTGAGTGACCTCTCACAAAAACAAAGGTCCAAGTATCACATGTTTTCACTCATATAATGGACCTTGAACATCCAATCTAATACTATAAGAAAATGACTGACAGTAGTGGGAAACTATGGGGGGAGGGAGGGAGAAAAAATAAAAATAAAAAATAAATAAATAGGATGTGAACATTACCCATATATTTGACTTTTTAAAATGAATACACTGTTGTACTGGCATTTTCTTATAATGTGTTATTTAAAAGCCTCGTTTCTACCAACATTGTAAATTTAACCAATATGAGTTAATTAATGAACTCAAGTTTATCTTTCTTTCTCTCCAAATCTTTACCACATATCTAGTTTTTTAGAGTTCATTCTTAGGTTTCAAGGTCTCTTAGAATTTAGAAAACTTTCTTCTTGACAGCACTATTGTTATTTGCCTATTTATTCTAATCATTTTCTTTCTTTAGTAACACTTCCATAGCACAAAAATCACATTATTTGTTACTCTGCAACTCTCCCAAACCCTCAAAACAAAAACTACATGGATGTGATTGTGTGTGTGTGTGTGTGTGTGTGTGTGTGTGTGTGTGTGTGTGTTTGAGGTTAATTCTCTTTCTCCCATTAGGAGACAATCTTTCTCCGAAGTCTATAATGTCATATTATCTGGTCATGGAGCAGTTGACACGATATCGACTGAAAATTATACAGCAGAGTTTAGGGAAGATCAAAACATAGATCCTTAAACATGTCTATTTAGCCTTTTAGTATCTCTTTTAACTTTTTAATAATGTGTTTTTATTTTTTAAAAAAACAGTGTTTGCTTTATCTAACCCTCATCTATGTCATACAGTTTCTAGTAATTGAAAGTGTAATGCAGACACAAAGACTAAGGATCATGTGCTATAAAACCTATACTTAGAAGAATCCAAGATGGCCACCATAGACCAGCAGACTGTGCCACTCTCACCTTGTAGAGACAGAGAGTGGGAACCAGTCACCAATTGATGGAGATGGCCTGAACACTTTTGGACAGGTGATACACCTTGCACCCAGCAGAGGTCTCTTTGAGTACACAGCAACTAGAAAGAGATGGCAGATGTGAGATTCCGAGCACTCCACCCCCAACCCTGTTCTAGGCTCAAACAGAATCAGAAGCTCTACTTAGTGAAGGAGAGGAGTGAGAGATTCTAAGACATTTTTAGTCAATACACCCCCTCCCAGCCATATATGAGCTGTTGGTCCCATGCAAGAGGAGTTTTGGTCAGGGCAAAGCAGAGGGCAACTGGAGCCCAAATGAAATAGCAAACAAAACCTGTCTGCTGGCTGCCACTGTGGCAGCCAGCTCCCAGGTAGGAAAAAAATTGCATGCAGAGTGAATCTGACTGACATGCCCATTGCTAGCAACTAGTGGAGAAACAGACTGGTGCCTATCTTGCTGAGCAAAGCAGAGAGCAGGAACCCAGCCACAAATACATTCTGAACCCAGCAAGAGTCTCTTTGTACACACAGAGACCAAAAAGTGATGACAGGCATTGAAATCTGGGCATCCTATCCCCCACAATGTGCCAGGCTAGTATAGGAATTGAGGTGCCGGAGTCTAGCTCCAGCAGGTCAGGGTTTCCTGAAGGAGGGACAGCATCAGCGCAAGAGAAAAAATTTGGACACTGACTCTGCTGCAAGCAGGAGAAATGCTGATTTATTGTCTTTTTCAACTCCTTTTATACCCTAGATTTTGGCTTGAGACGAAAACATGTTTTTCATTTTCAAGGCAATCAGTTTCAATTTAATGGACCGGACAAGCAATGTATCTTTGTTCATCCTGTTTTGATCTTAAAAAATTATCATCTTAAACATTAACTATAAATTTTATAAACTCCTAACATTTTCTAATGATTATCATTTCTTAATATCCATACAAAACTTACTTATTTCTATAACTATTACATTGTAAATCACTACCAAGTTCTAAGCACTATAATTGTTACATAGATTAACAAGTCACATCTGTGACGTCACACAGCAATTTGCAACTAGCTGGGGTAAAACAGCATTCTCAAGGCTTTTTAACCACAAGTTGGCCTGACTATTTTTCCATAATGTCACACCTGGTATTTACAATTTTCCTCAATTATCCCCTGTTAGGGAGACTGGGCTTTAATGTTTGTAAAACAAAGGGTCTCCAGGGTTCAAGTCATCTCAGTTACAATCTCTAACCAGAATTACCTCCTTAACAAAGGGAAGTAAGGGCAAGGGTGCTCTAATATTTATGTGATTGTTAATTTCTTAAGCATAATATACCACATGTAGAAATTAAGAAATTAAGTAAATGTAATTTTTGCACTCTTCCTAAAAATACAAACTATAGCTTCTCAAATTTCTCCAATTAGTCACCAATCAGAAGAAATAAAATCTTACAAGTGATTATCTATGTGCACATGATATTTAAAATCACTATTGATAATTTCCTGGCAAGGCCAGTGAGTTCCCTGACAAACATTAAATCAAGCACCTTCTGATTTTTTACAATTTTCCTAACTACAATGTTTAATCAAGTGATTACATGATCTAATACCAGAAGGCCGAGGATGTGGAAACCTAAGGAGGAATTCAAAAGAAGGGAATGTAATTTTTTCATGAATTCCCCTCTTACCTTTCTGCAAGGGGTAGTGAAGGCGTGAGTGGAATTTTGCTTTCCATCTTCAGACTGTACAGAAATTTTCAGCTGCACCAATAACAAAAGTAGAAGAAGCAAGTGTTTCAGTTGCCCAGGTTTGCTTTGTAACCTTAGGTCTTCAGCCCCCTGGACTTTGTCAGCAGGCAGGCCTCGTGGCTGGTTCCCAACACTGAGGTCCTGCCTGGTGAAGGAGTGAGATGAGCAATTATAAGATGAATCAGCTCACCCCCTCCTAGCCATTGGTCATTTACCACAGGGACTGAAAACTGATTTGACAAGTTTAGCAGCAGGAGGGAGAACTTGCAATAATAGAAACCTGCCACAGAGTAGAGCAAAGAGCAGAAGTGAATGTTTCTCCACTTCTCACTGACTGATGAAATATGGAGAAGAAAAAAGACTTACCACAAATGAGAAAAAAATCAACAAAAAATACAGGCAATCCTCATAGTCCTAAAGAGTCAGAATTCCAAAAAAGCAGCCATCACAGCACAAATAATGGAAGCTCTCAGAAAGATCTGTCCTAGATGATGGCCACAGAAATCAGAGATTGAATGGCAAAAATGAATAGAAACCAAGAGAAACAAGAAGCAAAATTCAATGAAATTGTACAGAAATTACAAGCAGAGTTGGCCAATTTCAAAGAGCCTATTCTGAAATAATGGAAATAAAGAATTCCATCTTCAAAATAAATAAAAAGTAACAAGCATAGGGAGCAAAATCCAAGCAGAGGAAGGAATCTCAGAGCTTGAAGACCAAAATATGAAATTAACCCAATCTGTCAAAAACATGAGGAAAAAAACTCAAAAGGAAAAAGCAACACCTCCAAAAGATGTGGGACTATGTCAATAAGCCAAACCTGCACCTGATTGGTATCTCTGAAGCAGAAAGGAAAATGGAGAACACATGGATCAAGCATTGCATGAGGTCATCTAAGAAAACTTTTCTCATCTCACCAGAGATGTGATCATTCAAGCGCAAGAGATTCAGAGAACCCCTGCAAAGTATTACATGAGAAGACCAAACCCTAGACACATAATAATCCTCCTCCACAAAGTAAGCAAGAAAGAAAAAATCTTAAAGGCAGCAAGAGAGAAAAGTCAGACTACCTACTGAAAAACACTCATTAGAATCACACCAGATTTATCTGCAGAAACAGTACAAGCCAGAAGAGACTACAGTGCAATTTTTAATGTTCTTAAAGATAAGCAATTCCAACAAAAGATTTTCTACTCTGCCACACTAGGCTTTATCAGTGATGGAGAATTAAAATTCCTCACAGACATCCTATCCCTAAGACAATATACTATCTCCAGACTAGTCCTCCAGGAGATGCTTCAGAAGGCCTTGAAAACAGGAGGAAAAAAAAAGTCATGCCCACCACAAAAGTACAGGCAAACACAGAGTTAACAAAACACACAGAGCATACAAAAAAATGAAAACACACACATATATAAATACAAAAGTTAAAAGAATACAAAGCAAACCCCTAAGAGTCCCACAGCAAACATAAACTCTCACATTTCAATAACCAACCTGAACCTTAATGAACTAAATGCACTACTGAAAAGGCATAGAGTGGCAAACTGTATAAAAAAGCACAATCCAATAATCTGCTGCCTCCAGGAAACTCATCCGACTGCAAAAGACACCCACAGACTTAAATTTGGAGACTGGAAAAATACCTTTCAAGTGAAAAGAAGGCAGGAGTAGTTATTCTGATATCAGACAAAGTAGCCTTGAAGCCATCAAAAGTTAAAAGGTACACAGAAAAATACTACATAGTGACAAATAACAACAACAACAAAAAAAAACTCTAGGGGTCTTTTTGTTGTTATTTGTTTGTTTGTTTTTTATTTTTTTTAGTTACAGTCTCACTCTGTCACCCAGTCTGGAGTACAGTGGCACACTCATGGCCATCCCAGCATCAATCTGTTGGGCTCCAGCAATCCTTCCACCTCAGCCTTCCAAGTAGCTGGAACTACAGGCACACGCTACCACGTCTGGCTAATTTTTTTTTATTTTTTGTAGAGATGAGGTCTCATCATGTTAGGCTGGTCTCTAACCTTTAGGCCCATTCAATCTTCTCACCTTGGCCTCCCAAAGTACTGGGATTACAGGCTTGAGCCACCACACCCAACCAAGCACCAGGTTTTATAAAAACAACTACTAAGGAAACGAAGAGGACATTGACTCTCACACAATCATAGACAGAGACCTAAGTACCTCACTAATAACTTTAGCTAGATCATCAAGGCAAAAAATCAATAAGGAGATCCAGAACCTCAACCTGACACTTAACCAAATGGATTTAATAGACATCTACAGAAGACTTCACCCAACAACTATAGAGTATACATTCTACTCAGCAGCACATATAACATACTCCAAGGTTGATTACATTCTAGGAAGTCAAGCAAAAATAAATTCTAAAACATTGAAATAATACCATACAGAGCATTTTCTCAGAACACAGTGGAATAAAAATAAATATTTCCACCAATAATAACTCCTAAAACACGCAAAGACATGGACACTAAACAACATGCTGCTGAGTGACTTCTGTATCAACACAGAAATCAAGACAGAAATTGAAAGATTCCTGTAAACAAAAACAGTGGCACATTTTTCAGAATCTCTGGGATGCTATGAAAACAGTGTTAAGAGGAAAATTCATAACTTAGCATGCACACATCAAAAAAGAAAGAAAGAAAAAGAAAAAACAGAAAGATCACAGGTAAATAGCCTAACATCACACCTAAGGGAGCTGGAAAGACAAAATCACCAAAATCCTAACTTCAGCAGAAGAATCTAAATCACCAAGATAAAAATCACAATTACAGAACATAGAAGACAAAAATATTATAGAAAGAATCAACAAGACAAAAGGTTAGTTGTTTGAAAGGATAAACAAGATTGATGAACTCCTGGCCAGATTGACTAAAAAAAGGGAGAGAGAGAGAAAATCAAATAAACACAATTAGAAAGACAAAAGACAAAGTCACAAATGACCCAGAAGAAATTCAAAAGAATATCAGAGATTACTATGCACACGTGTATGCAAATAAACTTGAAAACCTAAATGCAGGACTTTCTGACATCATACAACCCTCCTCATCCCAAGGTTGAAACAAGAAAAGATTAAAACTCTAAACAGACTAATAATGATTCAGGAAATTAACTCAGTCATAAGATATCTCCCCACCAAAAAAAGTCCCAGATCAGATGGTTTCCCAGCTGAATTCTACAGAACATACAAGGAGGAGCTGATACTAATCTTATCAAAAGCATTCCAAGCATTCAAGAAAGATGGAATTCTCTCCAATACTTTTTAAAAACTAATATCACATTGATACCCAAACCTGGCAATGACCCAAAACAAAGAAAGAGAAGTACAAGTCAATCTCCTTGATGAACATAGACACAAAAATTCTCAGCAAGATTTTAGCAAATCGGCCCCTACAACACATCTCAAGGATCATCCACCATGACCAGGTGGGCTTCATTCCTGGAATGAAGGGCTGGTTCAACATTCACAAGACCATAAATATAATGAAATACATTAACAGATGTAAAATCAAGAAACACATAGATTATATCAACAGATGCAGAAAAAACGTTTAACAAAATCCAGCATCCCTTCTTGATAAAACCCCTTGAATGCCTAGGCATAAAAGGAACATTCCTCAAAACAGTAAGAACCATCTATGGTAAACTCACACTCAACACTTTCTCAATGGGCAGAATTGGAAGCATTTTCCCTGAGAACAGAAACAAGACAAGGATGCCCACTTTCACCCCTCTTGTTCAAGATAGTGTAGTAAGTCCTAACCAGAGCAATCAAGTAAGAGAAGAAAATCAGCAGTATCCAAATAGGAAAAGAGGAAGTTATGCTATCCCTCTTTGCTGACAACATGATTCTATACCTTGAAAACTCAAGGGGGTTCATCAAAAGCCTCCTTGTACTGATAAACAACTTTGGTGAATGTTCAAGGTACAAAACCAATGTGCAAAAGACAGCTACATTTCTGTACACCAGCAACAAGCAGGTTGAGAACCAAATAACAAGCACAATCCCATTTATAATAGCCCCACAAAAAATGAAATACCTTGGCATTCACCTAACCAGAGAAGTGAAAGACTTTTACAGTGAGAACTACAAAACAGTACTCAAACCAAAGATGACACAAACAAATGGAAAAACATTCCATACTCAT
Source organism: Carlito syrichta (assembly GCF_000164805.1). Lineage (NCBI taxonomy): Eukaryota > Metazoa > Chordata > Mammalia > Primates > Tarsiidae > Carlito > Carlito syrichta. The sequence continues at coordinate 9,478 of NW_007084901.1, forward strand.
GGATTGTAAGAATCAGTATTGTCAAGATGTTCATCCTACTCAAGGCAATTTACAGATTCAATGCAATACCCATCAAATTACCAACATAATTTTTCTGAGATGGAAACAACAATATGGAAATTCATATAGAAACAGAGAAGAGCACAAATAGCCAAAACAATCCTCAGCAAAAGGAACAAAGCAGGAAGTATCATACTTCCAGACCTTAAACTTTATTACAAGGCTACAGTAACTAAAACAGTCTGGTATTGATATAAGAATAGACACATAGACCAATGGAACAGCACAGAGATTCCAGAAGCAAAAGCACGGTCTCTCAACCAACTCTTCTTTGACAAAACCACCAATAACAAACACTGGAGAAAGGAGTCCAATTTAGCAAATGGTGCTGGGAAAACTGGCTAGCCACATGCAGAAGAATGAAATTGGACCCCTTCCTGTCACCATATACAAAAATCAACTCAAAATAGATCAAAAACCTTAAACGTAAAACTTCAAACTAAGAATTCTGGAAGAAAACATAGAAAACACCCATAGGTACATTGATGTAGGCAACAAATTCTTGATCAAGTCCCCAAAAGTGAATGCCATAAAAGCTAAGATAGACAAGTGGGACCTCATCAAACTGAAAAGCTTTTGCACAAAAAAAGAAAACATTAGACAAGTAAAGCGACAACCCACAGAATTGGAGAAAATATTCGCAAATTATGCATCTGACAAAGGCCTAACAACCAGAATCTACAAGGAAGTCAAACAAAGCAAAAGGAAAAAAAACAAACAACCCCATTAAAAAGTGAACAAATAGGTTAATACTTCTCAGAAGACATAAAGCAGCCAACAGACACATGAAAAAATGCTCAGCCTCACTAATCATCAGAGAAATGCAAATCAAAACAACAATGAGATACGACTTAACTCCAGTAAAGATAGCTATCATAGCAAGATCATGGAACCAACTATGCTGTCCACCAAAAGAAGACTGGATTTAAAAAATGTGGTACATATACACAATGGAATATCATGCAGCCATAAAAAAGAATAAAATCATGAATTTCGCAACAACCTGGATGGAATTGGAGTTTATAATACTGAGTGATTTCTCACAGAAACAAAGATCTGAGCATCATATGTTCTCACTCATAAATGGGCCTTAAACAACTACCGTAATACTATAAGGAAAGGATTGACAGTGGTGGGAAACTATGGGGAGGGGCAGGGAGGGGAAGCGAGGTGGGATTAACTGTAGTCAATATCTTTCTGGGGACGGGGGAGCACACCTCATCAACAAGGGTACCTGCACAAAGCATATTTGTATACCTAACCCTTAACTGTACCTCACAATTTTAAAATAAAAAATATGTTTAAAAAAGTCAAAAAACAACAGATGGGGGTACAGGTGTGGTGAAAGGGAATGCTCCTACACTGTTGGTAGAATTCAGTTTCTATGAAAAGCAATGTGGCAATTCCTAAAATACTAAAAATTGAGCTTCCCTACGATCCAGAAATCCCCCTACTGGGAATATACCCAGAGGAACACAAATTGTTCTGCTAAAAAGACACCTGCACATACATGTTTATTGCCACACTATTCACAATAGCTAAAACATGAAACCAAACCTACTGGCCATCAAAAGTGGATAAAGAAAACATGGTAAAAATCCACAATGGAGTATTACACAGCCATAAAGAACAAAATCGTGGACTTTGCAGGAAATCAGAGGTGCAGATCATTATACTACGTGATCTATCACAAAAACAGAGCACTGAACACTGCACATTCTCACTCATAAGTGGGCTCTGAACAATAATCACATGAATACAAGGGAGTGATTGGTAGTCATTCAGCATTGCTCAGGGAGGGAGGGAGCGAGGATGGCAGGGAGCGTGTAACAACCAGGGGAATGAGGGTCAGTTGGAAGCCCAAACTTCACCTGCATGAAATCTACCTGTGTAGTTAATCCCCACTTGTACCTCACATCTCTCTATAATAAAATAAGATAAAATAAAATAAAATAAACCTATACTTACTCTCTACAGCAGCAATTCTCAAAATGTGACACACGGAGCCCTAGGGTCCTTGGGAAACTTTCAGAGACTCTGCAAAAACATGTTCAGGGAGCCCACAGGGTGAAAATATTTTCATAATAATACTAAGACATTATTTTCCCTCTTTATTGTGTTGATATTTGTATCGAGGGACACAAGCAATGGTGGATAAAACTGCCAACGCCATACAAACCAAGCAGTGAGTGGCACCAAACTGCACCAGGGTCATTGAATTCTTCATCAGTTGCATTTGTAGAAAAAATTAGCCAGTTTCACTTAAGAATGTCTTTGATGAAGCAATACTTTCAATCTTATTACATCTAAACCCTTGAGTTCTCTCTACTACTCTGTTTGCTAAAACAGGAAGTACACATGTAAGTGTGATTGTCCTAAGGGAAAGTTCTGTGCAATTGAATTGCAACCTAAACTAGCTATCTTCCTGGAGCACCATTTTTGCCATAAAGAGTGACAGACAAGTAATGGTTATTTATATTTGGGTATTTTACAAAATATTTTCTCAAAAATTAATGAAATAAACCTGTGCTTTGAGGAAAACTAACCATACTTGTTGCTAATGATAACATTTCAGCTTACTAGCAAAATTTGTCATTATGGAAAATATGGGTTCACCATAATGAATTTGACAACTTCCTGATATTTAGAGACTTTCTGATGAGATCACATTAACATTAATGAATGTGGTTTTTTTATATTTTAGAGTAAAATATGTCAACATTTTGAAGATCTGCATAACTTGGTGATCCCATATTTTTCAAATGACTAAGACATAATGTTTCAAAGTCATGTATGGGCAACAGAACCATACAAAGTATGATGCAAACTAATGAGTTTTTATATAACAGAGTTCAAAAAGTTCACTGTTATGGTTGTAGAGCCTACTTTGCAACTAGTCTTTAGAAACTAGTCAAATTTTGGAATAATATTAAAGGAAAACATCCACAACTATCTGAAAAGTCTATTAAAATTCTCTTTTCTTTTTACCTTTAACCTGGGTGAGCCTGAATTGTCTTCATATATGTCAATAAAAGGACACATGACAACAGACTAAATGTATATTTCAGAATCTAGCTGTCTACAATTAATTCAGACATTTTTGTTTTGTTTTGTTATAATCAATATTTTTTATTTTGATATTGTGGGATACAGTTAAGGGTTAGGTATACAAATATGCTTCGTTCAGGCACCCTTGTTGATAAGCGGTGTCTCCCTGTCCCCAGACAGATATTGACTACTGTTAATCCCACCACCCTTCCCCTCCCTTCCCCCCTCCATAGTTTCCCACCACTGTCAATCCTTTTCTTATAGTATTGCAATAGATGTTCAAGGTCCACTATATGAATGAGAACATGCGATACTCAGATTTTTGTTTCTGGGAGAGGTCACTCAGTATTATAGACTCTAGTTCCATCCAGGTTGCTGCAAAATTCATGATTTTGTTCTTTTTTTATGGCTGCGTAGTATTCCATTGTGTATATGTACCACATTTTTAAAATCCAGTCCTCTTTTGATGGACAGCATGGTTGCTTCCAGGTTCTTGCTATTGTGTACAATGCAGCAATAAACATATGTGTGCAGGTATCTTTTTGATAGAGTGATTTGAGTTCTTCAGGGTATATTCCCAGTAGGGGGATTGCGGGGTCAAGTGAAAGGTTGAATATTTAGAGCTTTTAGGAACTGCCACACTGCTTTCCACAGAGGTTGCACTAGTTTACACTCCCACCAACAGTGTAGAAGTGTTCCCTTTTCACCACACCCTCTCCAGCAGCTGTTATTATTTGAGTTGTTGATAATTGCCGTTTTGACTGGAGTTAGGTGGTATCTCGGTGTGGTTTTGATTTGCATCTCCCTGATGATTAGTGAGGTTGAACGTTTCTTCATGTGTCTGTTGGCTGCTCAGATGTCTTTCTTTGAGAGGTGTCTGTTCATATCTTTTGCCCACTTTATAATGGGGTTGTTTGTTTTCTTCTTTTCAGCATGTTTGAGTTCCTTGTAGATCCAAGATGTTAAGCCTTTGTCAGACCTGGAGTCAGCAAATACTTTTTCCTAGTCTGTGGGCTGTCTCCCTGCTCTCTTGATGGTTTCTTTGGCTTTGCAGAAGCTTGTCAGTTTGATGAGGTCCCACTTGTCTATCTTATCTCTTATGGCCTGTGGGTTGAGGGTTTTATTCAGGAATTGGATGCCAGTTCCAATTTCCATGAGGGTATTTCCTTCATTTTCTAAGATTCTTATGGTTTGAGGTTTTACATTTAGGTCTCTGATCCATTTAGAGTTAACATTTGTGTATGGGGATAGATAGGAGTCCTGTTTCAATCTTCTGCATGTGGTCAGTCAGTTTTTCCAGCACCATTTACTGAATAGATTCTCCTCTCCCCAGTGGTAGGTGGTGGAGGCTTTGTCAAAGATGAGTTGGTTGAGAAATTGAGGTTTTGCTTCTGGAATCTCAATTCTATTCCATTGATATATATGCCTGTTCCTATACCAATACCAAGCTGTTTTGATTATTGTAGCTTTATAGTAAAGTTTGAAGTCTGGTAATGTGATACCACCTGCTTTGTTTTTTTTGCTGAGGATTGTTCTGGCTATTCTTGGTCATTTGTGTTTCCATATGAATTCCTGTGTTGTTTTTTCTAGGTCTGAGAAGAATGTTGCTGGTAATTTGATGTTTGCAAAAATAAAACAATGCTACCCCATTTATTGTTTTTTGCTGGACAGCATGGAGGGATTTTGCTCAAAGAACATATTAACATATAATTTGTATATTATTTTTAAATAAATTAAGAAAATATGTTTATTGTCAATTTTAATTTTAATATAGTAAATATTAATAGAAACAATTCATGTAAACAAGATCACTTTGAGGCCTTCAGTAATTTTTAGAAGTATAAAGAGCTCTTGGGATTAAAAATACTGAGAAATACTATTCCAGTAAAATGTTCATAAAGAAAAAAAGTGAGTATACAAATTGTATTGATTATACAAGAACCAAGGATAAGAAATAAAATACATTTTTACCGTCTCTTTATATTGCTTAACCTAGATTAGTTTCCTTTGATTGCAAACACCAGCTCAAGAAAAGACCACACCAACCATGACTACCAGATGTTTCAGCTCCAGCAACTATCATCAACTAACAACTTCCCTTCAAGTTTGTAAGCTATCAAGCCTATTTGCCTCAGTTAATAATTGGCACCTATGGAAATATTTCTTCTTCTGAAAAGCTGCCATGGGTCACTGGTTAGCCACCCCTAAGTGGTTAAATCAGTACCATTTTAGAGGAAAGAACAGCCTAAGATTGTTTTGGATAAAGCCAGAAGGAAATGAAGCGTAACAGGAAAATGGAATGACGTGTTCAAAAACTCTGCTCCATGCCCTAATACACCAGACACATATCAGGTTATTGTGACTTTGACCAGGTTTGCAGAGTTAAGACTAGGACTGAGAATAGAATACAAGTACTCAACTTGCCTTCCAGAGCCCTTGTAATTAATTCAAGTTTATATATCTTTTTCTTTGATGAATAAGGAGTCATTCCTCTACCATGTTCCAGCCTAGCATCCACTAGCCCTGCTACAGTGTTGACCCTAAACCACCCGCCTTAATCCATTTGAATTATCCTACTCTTTATGTAGAAACAAGTGGCCGTTTGCATTCCTCTCTCCATCATAAATAACTTAAAGAAGGAGAATAAAGAAATAAGGACATCTTACCTCAGCAAATCTAGAAAATGCTGAGGTTGTACAGAATAAAACCCAGTACTTCATTCCAGCTCTTTCTTTCAGAAAGATCTGCACACTCTTCTCCCTCCTTCTCTCTTATCTTCACACAAATAACTTAGACTCTCCATAAGGGATACTGAAGAGCAGACTCAAGGATTTATTGATAAATCAATATTGGCCACAAAAAAAAATAGTTGGCAAGATTATTAGCGCCCCCTTTTCAGGAAAAAGCACAATTGTTATTATATCCAAATTGTTTCCCAAGAGCTTTTAAAGCACAATTGCCTGGAAGTGCAGAAAAATCTACAGTCAAAGGAAACCTTTTCAAACATGTAATAATTGACAGTCCTTATCATGGTGTAGGAAGGGACGATTGGAATAATTGACCTTGAAGAGTCTTCTTCCTCTTCATTTATTTCTTTCTCAAAACATATAAATGCCCCAATCTGATGCTTAAGCTTACCAAGGCAACAGCAGAAAAAATAAAGCAAAGGTCCTTTAAGGTCTTAAATGACACCAAGCTTCCCAATTGCACTTCAGAGTACTATATTAGCCCTATTGTGACTCATCTCTCTCCAGATTCTGCAGCAGAAACCACTTGTGTTAAGTGTAAATCCATTCTCAGTTTGTGCAGTGTTATCCAACTGAAGGGCATGTCTTCCCCCACTAGCACATAGTCCAGTGCTTGGCATGTAGTGGGTACAATACATGTGTGGAATGCAAGAATTTAATGTACCAATCATTCTGATTTACTCTAGATCTTACTTTCATCAAAGAAACATTAAAGTTGCAAATCAGATATAATTATAAAGAAGAGAAGTTGATGAGATACTAAGGAAGTTTTTAAGTTTGTCAGTTTGAATAAAATAAGTCTAAAATGACATAAAACTAACAATTTTTAATTAAAAAATAAACTAATCTGCTAGACCTCAGCATTGGTACTTGGGTAGGCTCCCTACTCTATTGTGCATATTTTGTTTCATCAGCTGGTATATCAACTTCTTTAAGAGAAAGAACTCTTTCAACAAACATAACAACCTTATGTCCCAGATTTTCTAGGGCTGTCCAAATTTTTTATAATTGTATTCCTTTCCACAAGGAATGATATGGTAGACTTACTCTAACAGGTGTTTAACTTCTCCCTTACGGTGATTTCTAAATTTTTACCAAAATACTTATGAAGACACAGAAATAGATAAAACTTCTCCATATCAAATCATCAGGCTGACAGTCAACCTATTGTCAATTATGGAGGAATTCTCACTGTCTGGGAAGCTTATCCTGTCAGAGTCAACTCCACAGCTTCCAAGGCTCCCCTCCTGCTCAGAGGAAGTCACTTAAGAGCTTCACTGACCAGTATGGTAGCCACTGGTCACCTGTGGTATTTAAATTTAAATTTATAATCATTAAAATTAAATAAAATTAAAAATCAAACTCCTCAGTACTGGATGGCCACAGTAGCTAGTAGAGGCCATACTGGACAACTCGGATATAGAACATTTCATCATGACTTGAGGCTCTATTGGCCAGGAATATTTTTAAAACAGGATCTGGGGTGGGTTCTGCTTTTCTAGCCTGATCACTCTCTTTTGAACACTCTCTACAGAAAACCTTCTCTTTGGATCTCATTTTTGCTCTCCAGTGATTTCTGTGAACTGGATACTTCAAAATTTTTCCTGCTCTTTGTTTGGCCTCAGTCCAGGAAATTAACTCTGAATGTCCTCTGTTTATGCTCTGCCCATTCATGCACAGAGATCAGGTTGTCCCTGCCACCACTGTCTGACCATTATCTATTGAGAGAAGGAAGGTTAGAGGGTAATTCATAGAGGACTCAGGGCTTGACATTTCCACTGGAACTTGCCTGTTTCTTGCCTTCCCCAAACACCTGACTCTGTTTTAACAAGAAACATGGGCTTGAATTTTCTGTGGTAGAATTTCCTGTCTAAACAGGAAGATGTAACTAGATATCTACAAATTCTGGTATCCACAAAAATTTAGGTTCTACAATTCTGCAGCTCCCAGAAAATTGTTACTAAAGGTGAGAATGAGAGATATCAGAATGAACTCTAGGTTGATGTGAAATTCATGATTTTATTCTTTTTTATGGCTGCGTAGTATTCCATCGTGTATATGTA
>NW_007084901.1:17536-28827 GCF_000164805.1 Carlito syrichta
GTAATACTATAAGAAAAATGACTGACGGTACTGGGAAACTATGGGGGGGGGAGGGGGATGGGATGAACAGTAGCAAATATCTGTCTGGGGATGGGAAAACACCTCTTATCAACAGGGTGCCTGAATGAAACGTAATTGTACACCTAACCCTTAACTGTACCTCACAAAACCATAATAAAAAATATTGATTAATAAAAAAAAAAGAATGAACTCTAGACACCCTATCAGAAGGAAAACATCTGCAAGAAAAATACAAAGCATAGAGATGAAAAAAGTCCATAATATGTTAACAAAATTTAACAAGAAAAGACCCACATCCAGATACTTTATAGTTATTGGTTAATAGAAAAAAAGTATTTCAAGCATCCAGATCTCTAGAAATAGGTAATCTAAAAAGAAATAAAAATCAAACTGGCTTCAGACCTCTCTGAAATAAATAATGGATTTCAACAGAGCAATTTCAACACTATTTTGGCTGGAATGTTTTAATCTAAGAAATTTTTCACTAGCCAAATCATTCATGAGTAATGAAAATGAAAAAATAGAAAATAAACTGCCTGTGTTTCTATATTAAAATAAGTTTAAATAACTAGAGATTAGGGAATATAGTGGTATAGGAAGCACAAGGAATCTGTCTCCCCTCCAATTGCCAGTTGCACTGCAGAATCTTTCTAATGTAATTATTTTACAACTCTGGGGTCCACTGAAGCCTTGCTAATTCCAGGAAAAGGCTTGAATGGTAAAGCACAATTAATTCAAATTTCAGCTCTTAGAATGGTAGCAACTGCCCATCCCCCAGTTCTCGGATGAGTTTGAAGTGAGAGAGAAAATAAGACATTCCCAGATAAGCAAAAGCTAAGGAAATTCATTACCACTAGACCTGCCTGCAAGAAGTTCTTTTGCTTTTATTTTTGTTTTTTGTTTGTTTGTACTTTCTCTAAAATTGTGGGGTACAAGTTAGAATTGCATACATAAGCGGTTTAGGTACAGGTGAAGTTTTGGGCCTCCCACTGGACTTCACTCCACCTAGATTAGGATCAGTTACCCTTAATGATGGGATGTGCCCTCCTCCTCCCCTGGCAGTGTCCCATTATTGCCAGTCCCTTTTTTGTAGTATTTTAATAAATATTCAATGGAGTCCTACTGTACAAAATGACAGGACATTGACAGTAACTCAAAGGTATATGAAGAAATAAGGATAAATATATGGGAAATTTCTAAAGCTAGTATTATTGGTAACAATGTTTATAACTTCTTTTTGTTTTCTACCTGGTTTAAGAGACATACATTTTTTAAAAAACAAGCATTGGTCTAAAAGTATTATTGAAACTTTGGTTTGTAACTTCACGTTTCATTTGCTACACATTTAAGAAATCATGTTTTTAAAAGAATCCTTATTTTATGTTTTATGACACTGTATGAGGATGTAATTTTGTGACTTCAACAACTGAAAGGGGTAGGTACAGACCTGTAAAGAAGCAAAGTTTTTGTATGTTATTGAAGTTAAGATGTATACATTTAAAATGAAGTGTCATAACTTTAGACTGTTAGTCATAATCCTCATATTAAGCACAAAGAAAATAGCTATAAAATCTACACAAGAAATGAGAAAGAAATTTACACATTTCACTACAATAAATCAACTAAACACAAAAGAAGACAGTCATACACAAAATGAGGGTTTTTTTAAGCTGTAAAACATTTAGAAAACAAATAGCAAAATGGCAGGAGTAAGTCCTTCCTATTGGTAATTACTTTAAATATAACTGTATTAAACTCTTCAATCAAAAGACAGAGATTTACAAAATTCATGAAAACACATGTCCAACTATATGTGGTCTAGAAGAGACTCACTTTATATCCAAAGACACAAATAGTTTGAAAGTGAAATAATGAAAAAAGATATTTCATGCAAATAGTATTGAAAAGAAAGCAGGAGTGGCTATTCTAATAGCAGACAAAATAGACTTTAAATCAAAAAGTTTATGAGAGATAAAGGAAAACATATTAATACAGTAAGTAGAACAATTATAAATATTTACACATCTAATGTGTAAGCCAAAATAGATGGAGAAAAACCAAACAGAACTGAGGGAGAAATAGACAAGTCTATAATAACGTCTGGAGACATCAGCATCTCACTCCCCATAATGGATAGAACAATGAGACAGAAAATAAGTAAGAAAATATAGAACTTATCATCAACAAATGAACAAGATCTTTGACACAATAAGGCAACAAGATCTAGCAGACATGTACAGAACACTATACCCAATGACAACAACATACAATTTTTTCAAGTACACATGGGATATTTTCCAGTAAATACCATACGTTAGGCCACAAATTGTCTCATTAGATTTTTTTAAAAGATAAATATCATGAGAAATAGCTTTTCCAACCACAACAGGATGAAGTTTAAAATGAAAAACAGAAGGAAAACTGAGAAATTCATAACTCTTTGAAAATTGAATAATGCACTCTTAAACAACCAGTAGAATAAAGAAGAAATCACAAGAGAAATTCAAAAATTAGAGACAAATGGAAATGAAAACACAATATACCAAAATGTATGGGATGCAGTGAAATTAGTGCTAAGGGGGAGATTAATAACTATAAATGTTTACATTAAAAAACAAGAAAGCTCTCAAATCAAAAACCTAACATTGTAAATGTAAGGAACAACAAAAAAAGAAAAAACGGAACATAAAGCTAACAGAAAGAAGGAAATAATAAAGACTAGAGCAGAGATAAATAAAATAACGAAGAGAAAAACAATACAGAAAATCAGTAAAACCAAAAGTTGGTTCTTCAAAAAGATCAACAAAATTAACAAAACTTTAGCTAGATGGACTAACTAAAATAGAGAGGAGACTCAAATAACTAAAATTTGAAATAAAAACGGAACATCACTACTGATTCTACCGAAAAAAAAGATTTTAAGAGATCATTATGAAAAACCGTGCACCAACAAATTGAGGTTTGTTGGTGAAATAGACAAAATTCCTAGAAACACAAAACCTACCAAAAATAGAACTATACATAGGAAAGAGATGGAAGAAGCAATCCAAGCCTTTCAACAAAGAGAAGCTCTGGACTTGATGGCTTCACTGAGAGAACGCTACCAAACATTTAAATAATAACTAATACCAATCCTTCTTAAACTTTTGACAGAAATTTTAAGAGGAGGAAACACTTCCTAACTCATTCTATGAGATCAGCATTACATTGACACCGATTACAAAGACCCTACGCTAAAACTACAAACAAGTGTTCCTTATGAATTTTGATGCAAAAATAAAATATCAATAAAATATCAACAAGCCAAGATTATTTGTCATGACCAATTATGACTCATTCCTGGAATGCAAGGATTTCTTCCTGGAATGGATGTTGTAAGTACAACATACAAAAATAGATCAACACGATATACCACATTAACAGAATCAAGGGGAAAAAAAAATGACCATCTCAATGATGAAGAAAAGGCAATTGACAAGGTAATACACCTTTTCATGATTAAAAAACAAACACTTAGTAAACTCGGAATAGACAAACTACTTCAACATAATAAAAGCCATATATGAAAAACCACAGCCAACTTTAGATACTCAGTGATGAAAGACTGGAGATTTTCCTCTACCATCTAAGATCAGGAACAAGGCAAAGATGTCTGCTCTACCACTACTATTCAACATACCACTGGAAGTTCTAGCCAGAACAAATAGGTAAGAAAAAGAAATGAAAGGCATCCAAATTAGAAAAGATGAAGTATAATTATTTCTGTTTACAAATGCCAGAATCTTTTATATAGAAATCCTATGTATGTCACACACAAAAAACTGTTAGAACTAATAAATGAATTCAGCAAAGTAGCATGATACAAAGTCAACACAAAAAACAGTTGCATTTCTATATATTAATAATAAAAAATCTGAAGAGGAAATTATTTAAAAATTTCATTTCCAATAGCATCAAAAAGAATAAAACATGAATTTACTTAACATGAAAGCAATACAAAAATTACTTAAATGAATTAAAGAAGACAAATAAGTGGAAACACATTTCGTGTACATGAATTGGAAAAAAATATCATTACGATGTCAATACCACCTAAAGCAATGTGTAGATCAATGCAATCTCTGTTAAAATTCCAATGATGTTGTTTGCAAAATAGAAAAACCCATCCTAATGTTCATATGGTACCTTGAATAAACAAAATAATCTTGAAAAAGAATGTAGCTAGAGGACTCACACCTACTGATTTCATAATGTCTTTTAACTATAGTAATCAAAACAGTGCAGACATATATACCAATAGAATAGAATAGAGAGCCCAGAAATAAACTTGAGCATATGTAGTCAAATGACTTTTTACAAGAGACAATTCAGTGGGGAAAGGGAAGTCTTTTTAATAAATGATGCTGGGAAAACTGAATAACCAGAAGCAAAAGAATGAATTTTGAGACTTACCTAACACCATATGTTAAAATTAACTCGAAATAGATCAAAGACCATTGAATCAAATATAAGACCTAAAACTATTAAGCTCATAGAAGAAAACATAAGGCAAAAGTTTCACAGCAATGGAGTTGGCAATGATTTCTTAGACGTGACACCAAATGCACAGGCAACAAAAGAAAAAATAGGTTGGGTGTGTTGGCTCATGCCTGTAATTGCAGCACTTTGGGAGTCTGCAGCAGGAGGATCATTAGAGGTCAGAAGCTCAAGAACCAGCCTGGGCAATATAACAAGACACTGTCTCCACAAAAACTAAAAAAATTAGTTTAGTGCATGTCTATAGTCCTAGTGACTTGGGAGACTGAGGTGGGAAGATTGTGTGAGCCAAGGAATTCAAGGCTGCAGTGAGCTAAGATAGTGCCACTGCACTTTAGCCTGGGTGACAAAGTGAGAACTTGTCTCAAAAACTAAAAAGAAAAAAAAACTGAACCTTATAAACATATTAAAAGTTTGTGTGTCAAAAGAAAATATTGGCTGGGCTCGATGGCTCAGCCAGTAATCCCAGCATTTTGGGAGGCTGAGGCGAGTGGATTGCCTGAGCCCATGAATTCGAGACTAACCCAGGCAACTTGGCGAATTCTTGTCTCTACAATAAACCAAAAAACAATTAGCCAGGCGTGGTAGTGTGCACCTGTAGTTCCCGCTACTTGGAAAGCTGAGGCAGAAGAATTGCAGGAGCCCAGCAGGTGGATGCTGGGGTGGCCATGAGCATGCATTCCACTGCACTCCAGCCTGGGTGAAGAAGTGAGACTCCAACTCAAAAAAGGAAAGAGAAAATATCAACAGAGTTAAATGGCAACTCACAACAAGGGAAAATATTTGCAAATTATATATCTAATAAGGAATTAATATACAGAATACATAAAGGACTCCTAAAACTCAATAGCACAAAACTAAACAATCTGATTGTTAAATGGGCTAAGTACTTGAATAGACATTTCTCCAAAGAAGATCTATAAATGGTCAATAAGCACATGAAAAGATGCTCATCACTAATTCTTAGCAAAATACAAATCAGATCTACAATGAGATATCATCTTCCACCCATTAGAATGGCTACTATCCCAAAAGAAAAACAGAAAATAACAAGTGCTGACAAGGATGAGGAGAAACTAGAACTCTTTCACACATTGGCAGGAATATAAAAAGGTACAACCACTGTGGAAAACAGTATGGTGGTGCCTCCAAAAATGAACAGAATTACCTTGTGATCCAGCAATTTTATTTCTAGGTATATACCCACAAATATTAAAAACAGGGCCTCAGGAGAGATAGTTGTACATACCATAGCAGTATTATTCACAGTCGCTAAAATATGGAAGCAATCCAGTGTCCATTAACAGATGAATAGATGAGCAAAATGTGGTGTATACATAAAATGGAATACTATTCAGGCTTTAAAAAGAAGGAAATTCTGACACATGGTGCAACATGTATGAACACTGAGGACATTAGGCTAAGTGAAATAAGCCAGTCACAAAATGACAAATACTGGATGAGTTCACTTACATGATGTGCTTAGAGTAGTCAAAATCATAGAAACAAACAGAAGAATGATGGTTGTCAGAGACTGGGGAAGGGAAAAATAAGTTGTTTAATGGGTATAGAGTTTCGGTTTGGGTTTTTTTTTTACCACAAAGATGTGGGGTACAATTCAGGGTTAGGTATACAAACATTGATTATGCAGGTACCCTTGTTGATGAGGTACGCCCCTCCCTCCCCTAGCAGTTGCCCTCAACTGCCAATACCACCTCCCCTCCCCTGACAGTTTCCCACTACTGCTAATCCTTTTCTTATAGTATTATAGTTGTTCGAGGTCCGCTTATGAGTGAGAACATATGGTACTCGGTTCTCTGTTTCTGTAATAGATCACTGAGTAGGATCAACTCCAAAAGAGTTTCAGTTTTACAAGATGAAGAGTATGGAGATGAATGGTCGTGACAACGGCACATTACGAATGTATTTAACCACTGAACTGCATTCTTAAGGTTACAATGTTAAGTTTTATGTGATGTGTATTTTAACAATTTTTAATGGAAAACAATAATGGTTATAAATCTTGTCAGGAAATGAACATTGTCAATAGTGTATATTATAATATGTATGTTAATGCTGTCGATAATGTATATTATAAGATATATATTAGTGTGTAAGTATACAGGATATACAAACATCTATACATATCATTTTGCATTTTACACATATCTAAAATGCAAATAAAATAGCAAAAAAATTAACTTGACAAAATCCTATGTTAAAAAATAAATTCTACATTTGACTTGAGAAAGCAAAGTAGTATAATCTTGCCTTGAGAGGTCTCCAAAAATAACATTTTATAGTTTGCTGACAAATAAAAAATACAGAGAGCAAAGCACCCTTTTGGAGAGTTAAAATTAATCATTAAATTTAACCACTAATGAAAATACAAACTGTGTGTATAGCATCAAGAATACTGGAGAAAATATAAGCAAGTAAATAGGGTATATACGGAAAAAGCCCAAAAATAAATGAAACATAAAACAGAAATAAAGATATGTAAGTAGAACAATAAATAGTTTGATAGTGGCCTAAGACATTTGTTTGATAAATGCATCTGTCCTCACTGATTTGAAATGTTAACTTTGTCTTAGACCAAATTTCTATGGATAATAAGACTTATGTGTATATTCTTCTATGAACATCACATTATTTATGTTATTTTATCTTTAATATCTGCTTGAAAAGAACTTTCTCAACCAAAAACAAATATTTTTAAAATTTTGATATTAAATAAAGACAAATCTTTAACAGATCTTAAGATAGAGAAAAATATGCATATAGGCATAATACAAAGGAAAAAAGTTTGCATGAAAATTTTAAAAGTCTATAAAAGCAAGAGAAAAATACTCAAAATAAATTAAAAGACTGCTACAAAATGGAAAAGAGAATTATAATACAAATAAGTCAAATTATTACCATAGATATATCTCACAAATCAAAAATAAAAGCAGTGCTCCCTTAATTTGTTGTTGTTGTTGTTGTTGCTGCTGCTGTTGTTGTTGTTGTTTTGAGTAAGGTTCTCACTCCGTCCCCAGGCTGGAGTGCAGTGGCATGATCATGTGATCTCCACATTCTTGACCTCCTAGGCTCAGGCGATCCTTTGGCCTCAGCCTTCTGAGTAACTGGGACTACAGGCATGCACCACCTCATCTGGCTAATTTTTTTTATTTTTTGTAGAGATGAGGCCTCACTGTGTTAGCCAGGCTGATCTCAACTCACCTTTCACCTCAACCTCTCAAAGTGCTGGGATTACAGACGTGAGCCACTGCATCTGGCCTACCTTAATATTTAAAGGAGCAAGTATTCAACCTCATTTTGAACGAAGGAAGTATACATTTTTAAATTTGACTTTTTAATTACGTCACCAATTTTTAAAAGATAATTTTATTTCTGAGTGAAGCTGTGGTCACATGGGCCTGTTTATAATTTGTCCCTGACAGACATGCACTGAGACAACTCTTCTGGAAACCAATTCGGCAATTAATATTATGATTCTTAAAATGTTCGTACACGCCGGGCTCGGCGGCACAGCCTGTAATCCCGCGCCTTTGGGAGACTGAGGTGAGTGAATTGCCTGAGCCCGCGGGTTCGAGACCCGCCTAGGCAGCGAGACCTCATCTCTACAATAAATCAAAAAATCAGCCGGGCGTGGTAGCGCATGCCTGTAATTCTGGCTACTTGGAAGGCTGAGGCAGAAGCCGGAGCCCAGCAGGTCGAGGCTGTGGTGGCCAGGAGCAGCCACTGCACTCCAGTCTGGGCGACAGAGTGAGACTCCAACTCAAAAAAAAAATATTCGTACACTTTGACCTGATGATTCAACTCCTCCACTAGGACTAAATAAATGGTGCCAAATACTTCCAAAACTGGACTCTCAGAGATGTTAATAACAAGTGAAAAAAGGAGAAAAGAAATATTTCTGACAGAACAATAAAATAATTAATACAATGTAGTATGTAATACAATGTATATCCATAAATGAAATACTGTATTTCACATCTATTAAAAATATGCTTTTCCAGGAATTTAAAATGCAATGAGAAATTTCTCACCATACAATGTAGATTAAAAACAAGCAGCAAATAAAAAGACAGAATGCGTATAGGATACTCATACATTTTGTATGTGTTAGTCACAGTAATCTCTACAAATTAGTTTTATAGCTGATTTGATTTTAAACATTTCTGTGTTGCTCATATTTTCTACAATGTGTCTATATTGCTTTTACAATCAGAAGAAAATGTAAATACTTTTTATCTAATGTAAAACTAAAATTATGAATTCAGCATCCAAATGGCTGCACCCTGTGACAGAATCCATGTGAAATTCATTACCCCAATGTGACAGCTAATTTTTCATCAAGCCCACTTGTGAATAAGCCTTCATGACTTCCTCCATTGTGTTCCACACAATTTAACACTTGATTGTATGCTGTTTTGTGTGTTGTTTGGGGTTCTTTGCTATTAATGCATGGTGTTAGTAATGCTGAATTCAGTAAATGTTTATCAAGTGCCAGTTCTGTCGAAGGCTCTGTGTTATGCTACCATGTCCATTTGTTTTTATTTAACTTTCACAACAACTTTCACATGCATGTAGTATTAGCCAATTTTACAGACGTTAAAAGGTAAAGTGATTTGCTCAAACTCAGAGTGGCAGAACTGAAGTTTAATCATAGGCCTCCTATTTCCGGGGCTGCATAGTTGTTCCACTAAAAAGCTTTTGCCCTCCAAGAGAGTGAGCATCACATCTTACACTCACTCTTCTCACATAAAGTGACCAGAACACTTAGCACAATGCTCTGTAGGTTACTGAATTTCCTAATGGAGATTACCATATGGACGTCATGTCACGATCTTGTTCTTTCAAAACTGAGCAGTGCTTATCAAATTCTGGAGTTGTGCTTACATACCCATGCAGAAGTTTGTTCTGAAAATTTGCCAGATGCAGATGGACGTATGGCAGATGCAAATAAAGTGTGGCCGACAGATGAAAGCAAGAACCACATTAAGTAGGGCAGGCAGGAAGTTGATTTTCTTACAAGCTGAGGGGATATATAAGGAGGCCCACTGTTATCCACATTGTCAGCTATCTGTGAAGAGGTATGTGGGGGCCAGGACATGCCACAGACTTTGCTCCAGGTGGGGTTCCCAGTCACCTGAAACCACATCATTTCATATAGGCCAACCAAGAAAGCAAATAGAGAAATAACCATCTGAGTGTGCATCACCCGTGGGAGTTGCAAGCCTGTGCTTGCACCACCTGGGGGCCATGAGAGGAGATGGAGACTGTGTGCAGCCCCTCCCAGGTGGAGGGAGGAGAGGAACCATTGGCTCCATCTAAAGCTTTGCCTGGCCTTGCCTGACCAAGCATCTAGGATCCTCTCCAGGACTTGCTTTTGCAGCAGAAGACTTAAACCTGGATGTTTTATGTGATTTGAGATCATTTAACCTTTCTGTTCTTCCACCATAAGACAAGGTTATACTAGTGGAAAGCCCTCCATGGAGCCCTAGCCTAGATTAATGGGTTGCTCCTCCAGTGTGATCTATCAACATCTGTGACACACCCATCATGGTAGCATGGATTGTCTGTGTATTTTCTCATTCGTCTTTCAAGAATAAAAGACCTTCTTTGGGTTGCTCTATTTTTTCACCAATGTGTCTCCAGCATCTAACACTGGCAAATTACATAGACTCAATAAGTATTTATTAAAAATGAATAAGTGGATAGATACCTTTTAGCTCTTACATCCATATTTCAATTATACTCTGGTTAAATAGGCTTCTGGTGGCTGCAGGCAGTATCTAAACCAATTTAAGAAAAGAGCGTTTGGGCAGTGTCCCTAATACTTACCTGTCTGTACCTCTTACCGTTCCTCAAAGTTCTTCCCACCTGAAGGCTCATCCAGTCTCAGGGTTAAGACTAAGCTGTATTCAAACACAGTAACCTAATGCTCTGCTAGGCTGTGGCACAAGACTATCCACTCTGCACCATAAGTCTTTGTAGCTTCTGATCACACCCAGTGTCAGCAACCTTAGGACAGGTAACTAGATTCCCAAGTAAAGGTCATTGGATTCTTGGGTTGTCACTTTTCTGCTTCCCATTCCACAGTCAAATTTCTTCTGAGGCATGTGATCTCTTCTTGCTCCTGCTGGTCTTTTCTTGTTTTGATCCCTTTCCTGAGCACCAAGACCAGCCCTCTTGATGTGACAGCTGTCCACCTTCTCCTCCATCTCTGTCTTCTTACCTGAGCTTTAGTCACACACCACCTGTTGGAGCACAGCTACCCTCTCTTAGAAACTTATATGCTGGCAGTTGCCTAAATTACCACTGGGCTTGGGATATGCCTTTAAGACACTGACAGTCTTAAAATAACTTGTTTGTCTTTCCTATCAGGTTACCCTCCCTATGTTAACATGAAGAGCTATTATGCCAACATCCAGAATAAGCTGCCTGGCTTCCTTGGAAAGCACACTATCAAGGAATCTACCTATAACTTTCATTTTCCTCTTCATTTGCTTAATTAAACTTCAAATATTATTATAATGGAAATTGAATGCATATTGTTTTGTTTATCAGTGAAAATATCCATTTATATGTCAACGTTTGAGATTCATTTCAAGACTCAGTTTAAAAGCTATTTTTTTTTAATAATTAATCAGTATTTTTATTATAGTTTTGTGGGGTACAGTTAAGGGTTAGGTGTACAATTACGTTTCATTCAGACACCCTGTTGA